>NC_090374.1:183029556-183032056 GCF_036365525.1 Heterodontus francisci | reverse complement strand
GAGAGCGGGAGGGGGGGGAGAGCGGGAGGGGGGGGGAGAGCGGGAGGGGGGGGGGGAGAGCGGGAGGGGGGGGGGGAGAGCGGGAGGGGGGGGGGAGAGCGGGAGGGGGGGGGAGAGCGGGAGGGGGGGGAGAGCGGGGGGGGGGGGAGCGGGAGGGGGAGGGAGCGGGAGGGGGAGGGAGCGGGAGGGGGAGGGAGCGGGAGGGGGAGGGAGCGGGAGGGGGAGGGAGCGGGATGGGAGGGAGCGGGAGGGGGAGGGAGCGGGAGGGGGAGGGAGCGGGAGGGGGAGGGAGCGGGAGGGGGAGGGAGCGGGAGGGGGAGGGAGCGGGAGGGGGAGGGAGCGGGAGGGGGAGGGAGCGGGAGGGGGAGGGAGCGGGAGGGGGAGGGAGCGGGAGGGGAGGGAGCGGGAGGGGGAGGGGGAGGGAGCGGGAGGGGGAGGGAGCGGGAGGGGGAGGGAGCGGGAGGGGGAGGGAGGGGGAGGGGGAGGGAGAGGGAGGGGGAGGGAGAGGGAGGGGGAGGGAGAGGGAGCGGGAGGGGGAGGGAGGGGGAGGGAGCGGGAGGGGGAGGGAGGGGGAGGGAGCGGGAGGGAGGGGGAGCGGGAGGGAGGGGGAGGGAGCGGGAGGGAGCGGGAGGGAGCGGGAGGGGGAGGGGGAGGGAGAGGGAGGGAGAGGGAGGGAGGGGGAGCGAGGGGGAGGGAGAGGGAGGGAGGGGGAGGGAGGGGGAGGGAGGGGGAGGGGGAGGGAGGGGGAGGAGGGGGAGGGAGGGGGAGGGAGGGGGAGGGAGGGGGAGGGAGGGGGAGGGAGGGGGAGGGAGGGGGAGGGAGGGGAGGGAGGGGGAGGGAGAGGGAGGGAGGGAGAGGGAGAGGGAGGGAGGGAGAGGGAGAGGGAGGGAGGGAGAGGGAGAGGGAGGGAGGGAGGGAGAGGGAGAGGGAGAGGGAGGGGGAGGGGAGGGGGAGGGAGCGGGAGGGGGAGGGAGCGGGAGGGGGAGGGAGCGGGAGGGGGAGGGAGCGGGAGGGGGAGGGAGAGGGAGGGGGAGGGAGAGGGAGAGGGAGAGGTAGGGGGAGAGGGAGGGGGAGGGAGCGGGAGGGGGGGGGAGAGGGAGGGGGAGGGAGGGGGAGGGAGGGGGAGGGGGAGGGAGCGGGAGGGGGAGGGAGGGGGAGGGGGAGGGAGGGGGAGGGGGAGGGAGGGGGAGGGAGGGGGAGGGAGGGGGAGGGGGAGGGGAGGGAGGGGGAGGGGGAGGGAGGGGGAGGGAGGGGGAGGGGGAGGGGGAGGGGGAGGGGGAGGGGGAGGGGGCGGGAGCGGGAGGGGGAGGGGGCGGGAGGGGGAGGGGGCGGGAGGGGGAGGGGGCGGGAGGGGGAGGGGGCGGGAGGGGGAGGGGGCGGGAGGGGGAGGGGGCGGGAGGGGGAGGGGGCGGGAGGGGGAGGGGGCGGGAGGGGGAGGGGGCGGGAGGGGGAGGGGGGGGCGGGAGGGGGCGGGGGCGGGAGGGGGGCGGGAGGGGGAGGGGGCGGGAGGGGGCGGGGGCGGGAGGGGGCGGGAGGGGGAGGGGGCGGGAGGGGGCGGGAGGGGAGGAGGGAGGGGGAGGGAGGGGGAGGGAGGGGAGGGAGGGGAGGGGGAGGAGGGGAGGGAGGGGGAGGGGGAGGGAGGGGGAGGGAGGGGGAGGGAGGGGGAGGGGGAGGGAGGGGAGGGAGGGGAGGGAGGGGGAGGGAGCGGGAGGGGGAGGGAGCGGGAGGGGGAGGGAGCGGGAGGGAGCGGGAGGGGGAGGGAGCGGGAGGGGAGGGAGCGGGAGGGGGAGGGAGAGGAGGGGGAGGGAGAGGGAGGGGGAGAGGTAGGGGGAGAGGGAGGGGGAGGGAGCGGGAGGGGGGGGGAGAGGGAGGGGGAGGGAGGGGAGGGAGCGGGAGGGGGAGGGAGCGGGAGGGGGAGGGAGGGGGAGGGGGGGGAGGGGGGGGAGGGGGAGGGAGGGGGAGGGGGAGGGAGGGGGAGGGGGAGGGAGGGGGAGGGAGGGGGAGGGAGGGGGAGGGGGAGGGAGGGGGAGGGGGAGGGAGGGGGAGGGGGAGGGGAGGGGGAGGGGGAGGGGGAGGGAGGGGGAGGGGGCGGGAGGGGGAGGGGGCGGGAGGGGGAGGGGGCGGGAGGGGAGGGGGCGGGAGGGGGAGGGGGCGGGAGGGGGAGGGGGCGGGAGGGGGAGGGGGCGGGAGGGGGAGGGGGCGGGAGGGGGAGGGGGCGGGAGCGGGAGGGGGCGGGAGCGGGAGGGGGCGGGAGGGGGCGGGAGGGGGAGGGGGGGCGGGAGGGGGAGGGGGCGCGAGGGGGAGGGGGCGGGAGGGGGCGGGAGGGGGCGGGAGGGGGCGGGAGGGGGCGGGAGGGGGAGGGAGGGGGAGGGAGGGGGAGGGAGGGGGAGGGAGGGGGAGGGAGGGGGAGGGAGAGGGAGGGGGAGGGAGGGGGAGGGAGGGGGAGGGAGGGGGAGGGAGGGGGAGGGAGGGGGAGGGAGGGGGAGGGAGGGGGAGGGGA
>NC_090374.1:182799975-183028016 GCF_036365525.1 Heterodontus francisci | reverse complement strand
TTTCAATTTTCCTACATTAC
Organism: Heterodontus francisci; assembly: GCF_036365525.1. Lineage (NCBI taxonomy): Eukaryota > Metazoa > Chordata > Chondrichthyes > Heterodontiformes > Heterodontidae > Heterodontus > Heterodontus francisci. The sequence goes on along the minus strand of NC_090374.1, from coordinate 183,027,996 downwards.
AACAGTGACCACACTTCAAAAAGTACTTAATTGGCTGTGAAGCACTTTGGGAGACCCTGAGGTTATGAAAGGTGCTATATGAATGCAAGTCACTTTCTTCATGCAAGAAATTTCCCAAATACTAAAGCTAGTTGCCTTTTTTATACCTTTTTTTTTTAAACAAACCAGCAAAACAGGGATACTTATTCTGAATACAAAATACAAAAATTATACACAATAGTGACATGCAATATAAAGGTTGAAAGGTTGAAAGGTTAAAGAAAAAAATCAAGAGGAATGCAAGCAAGTCAGAAATTAATTAGTTGCTTCACTTGTAACAACAAAAATTTAAAAATGAATTACAGCTGAAGCAAGCAAAGGAAATGTAGTTCAGTTATCGTACAGTTCTGTATTAAATTCACTGTCCCACTGCAAGTTTAGTGACGAGAAAAGTGCAGACTTAAAAATGTCACAGTTTGAAGGTAATAGCTTACTCAAATAACAAGGGAAAAAATATTTGCAAGATGCCAACAAAATCTCAAGTGTTATTTATCATTCTCGACTTCTGAAAACTTGCAGCATCTACAGTGAAGCTATTACATCTTGAGAAAAACTTACAAAATGAAACCAAACCAGATCACATCGTCTTTACGAAATCGACCACATAACCTCGATACTAAGCAGAAATTTTACCATCCGCAAGGATGCTGTATTTTTAACATGTGGCCATGCAAATCTTGAAATTCTCTTCGCCAGTCATTCCAAAAAAAAATGTACTTTTGTTTTTTTTTTAAAAAGAGCCTGCTAGCATGTTTCAGGTTTAAAAAGCCAAATATTGTGTATTGTAGTGTGATCTGGGTATACATGACACTGAGTTAACCTACGCTGAGATTAATAAAAGCAGTTAATACAACTTAATTTGTGTCAAGCAAAACAATGAGGTATATTCCCAGCAGTGAAACCTTGACGGAATGTAACATGTATGCGTGGAACAGAAGTTAACCTGCACCAAAGAGGCATGGTTCCAAATTTCAGCTTTGACTCCAAGTACACCTGCTTTCAGTGTACAAGCTTTGACAAATCTGGAGAGGGCCACCAAATGTAACACTGCATGGCAAAAGCATGCTGCCTCTCAGCAGAGAAGTAAGGTTGTCAGGGCATTTACTTCCCTGAAAAAATGTGTTGCTCAATAGATGATCATGGAAACTATCAATGGGGAAAGTGTAACGGTGCAGAATATAACCAAATGTACAAGGAAAGTGATTTAGAGTGTAGACAATATAAGCAACAAGATTAAATTTGTATGTTTGGTAAACATGACTTCAATTCTTTATTGGATGCCATGATCAGAAACTGTGTTGGGTATGCATAGTTCTAGAATACAAACTGCTAAGTCCACAGTTTCAGCTAACTGCTACTACAGATGGAGTACGAAATAAGGAAAGTAACACTCCCATCCAGCTGATCGGCAAATAAAGAAAGAGGAAGAGCAGGACATCCTGAGTGACACACAAAGCAAACACTTCACCAGAGTGGGACCAGTCTACAAAGACAGAGAGAGATAGGTAGTAACAATGAAACTCCTGGAGGATGGCAGATTCCTCACTGGCACCTACCATTGCTTTCATCTCTGCTCCACCAGCACTGGCTGATCGCATTGCTTTCCTGCTGTTGTCCATGAATTCCTGAAACAGAAATTAGACAATCCACTGAAAGCTGGAGATGCAACTGAGAATTACCATCAACTACATTTGGGACTTTAAAAAAAGTCACAATCAATGCTATCTGAAAAATAACTGGATAACTTCATCGCTTGTTCACAGAAATAACAAGGCAGTTATCCATCTCATTAAATTTATGAAATGAAAGTCATAATTTTTATCCTGGCAATTTATGTCTTTCAATTACATATTTAAGCCTTAAGTTTATTACATTGATGGTAAAACACCATTTTTTTCCCCCCAAAAGGGTAATGCTTCCAGAAAATCAGTTCTATGCTTCAACTTACAAAAACAGAGGTCAACTTTCATCCAAAGCAGTACCATTTTTTTTTGGTGGTAGTGGTGAGAGAGTTGGAGGTAGCAGCATTGAGAAATGAAAGGAGTAATTCAACTCAACACCCATGAACAGATCAATGTCACAGAGCATTATAGCACCAAAGCTGTACACTGCAGGTTGGTACACAAAGGCACACGTCCAAGATTCCCCAAACGGCAAGAGCCTGATCTTAATCCAACTTATTGCCAACGCAAGCTGCTAACAATTTCTTTAAACAGGCCACTCACAAGAGTTATCTCCATAACTTACCATTAAACTTTTATCCATGTAGTACTCTCGCCCAGGAGTCCCATCATTGTGTTTGCAGTCAACAGCAAAGCAGAGGAAAAGTACATCTACCACCATCTCATATATGGACAAGAAGCAATGCGACACAAAGAAGGCAAACAGGCAAACAATGAGCAGTGGCAGGACCCACACAGTGTAATCGCGCTGGTGGTTGAGCAGTACGATCCCAATAAAACCTGTGATTAACACGATCAGCACCTAAAAATAAAAAGAATTACAATAGGTTATTTCATGGGATCACAAGCAAACATGTAAATATTACAAACATTTGACAACCCGTGTTTATTTTTCTGTACGCATTTTAGTGTGGAAGTAGTTATACATGCACAGTAGCTGACATAAAAACAGAAAGTGCTGGAAATACTCAGCAGGTCTGGCAGCATCTGTGCATCAAAGTTAATGTTTCAGGTCTATGACCTTTCATCAGTCGCTAACAAACTGTTTAGGAAAATAAAATCTTCAAATTCTTTTGCAGAACTCTCTAATCAATAGATGGGGCACAAGTTGCTCAATAAAATGGCTACAGATGTCACAAATCATTTTTAAATTCAAATAATCAGCCAAATATCAAATATCAATGACGTAGCTCCTTAAGTGCAATTACAAAATAGGCACCATTATAAAAAACACAAGGCTCTGGCTAGAATTTTAAAGAGATACGTAAACCTAGCTTTTATGTTGCAACTGACAAATTAAAATTGCCAATCTTTTCATGGCCATCTCTGTCATCTCATCACCTTTAAGTTAACTCTCAATTTCTGATAAGCATAGCCAGTTCAAGTAAGCTACAGGATTTTCATGAATTCTCTGCTAGCAGTGCTACAAACTAGATTCAGTGATTTCAGAGTAGGAAAGTGATGGGGGGTAAAAATAACAGCAAGACAGCAGCCAAAGACTCCCAGCCTTAAACATCCATTCACCTTTGCCAGCAATGTATACCTAAATAGGGTCAATTGTAATGGCTGGTGAACTGGTTCCGAAGAAGGGTCACTGACCCGAAACGTTAACTCTGCTTCTCTTTCCACAGATGCTGCCAGACCTGCTGAGTGATTCCAGCATTTCTTGTTTTTGAACTGGTTCACCAGCCTCCCTTCCCTAGCAACAAACTTATAGATCGTCCGAGAACTGACCGAGCAAGAAATGCCCGTCTCATGATGGCAGAGCCAAAGGGAGCAGCACGTTTCAGTCTTAATCTTGTTTTTCTCTGGTTTTTGCTTTCAGATAGCAGCTATTCATTATTTTGCCAGTCATACCTCCTCTGGACACATTTTGTGTTTCTTTACTTGTCCTATTACTACTCGCGTCGCCTCCACCTCATCAACTTTTTTGTCATTTAATGCCTCCCATCTTCTGCCCTATCACAGACCTTCCCTTTTGTTCTTTTCCCACCTTCCCCATTTAACCTACTTAAAATCTATTACATTTCAACTTGCCCCAGTTCTGATTAAAGATCGCTGACATGAAATGTTAACTGCTTCTCTCTCTGCAGACGCTGCCTGACCTGCTGAGTGTTTCTAGCATTTTCTGTTTTTATTTTACTTTTGTCTAGTTAAGATCGTGATCTTTGCTGTGACTCGACATACACAACAGAAGTCACTGTGCAAGTGATTTCGCATTAATCTGCCTCTTAAAAGATTTGAAGGTAAACCAACAGACAATAAAGCACTATAACACTTCAGTAATTAACCCATCCCAAAAAAGGATGAGCCAATTTTGAGATCACAGAGCAAAATGGAAAAAGATTTTTCAATATTGATGCTCACATCATTGATGAGGCTTTAAAAGTATATATAAACCCCTTTGAAAAGCATTCTACATTAGCATTCAAGAGAACAAATCTTTGTTCCAAAGTTAAAAATTTTACTGCTTTTGCATCACCTCCCTAAATGACATCATATGCTCCACAATGCAAAGGAAAGGCATTTCTGTTAATCATCTGATCTTTCAGCAAAACATACCAAACAAAGTAAACCAGCAACTTGAGCAGTAGAATGCTCCACTCCCAAACAGAAAGCAAAATTCAGTCCCCAAAGCCGCTTGACTATAACTCACTTCCTTCACTTTAGGTGACTAGCAAGGTCTTGGCTAGAGCACTAAATATAGCACCCTACAGAAGTTAAGTCATTCCACCCGCGGGAACAAAAAATGAATGGAAGGATAACTGCACTCCACAGATAGAGAATCCTAGCATAGGCAATTTTGCCTCACTTTCATAGTTGGAGTGAAATTAATTCAGCGTTCCACAGTAACTTTATTTTAAATTAGGCCATAAATACAAAACCATAATGCTGTCAGAATAATATGGGCCCCTGGTGTATAGCAACATATTCCAACTATAATCTTCATTTTCACAGGAGAAAACTAAAATTTGCAGTAAGCAAGTATGGCATCTCCATCCCAACAGCTGATACTTTTGACTTGAGTAACATGTATTTGTGTAGGTTTAATTCACATTGAATAGATTTTTCAATGTCTGAGGTAGCTCCTGCCTGGCAGCCATATCAAATACTTGGATGTTGTCATATGAGCAAGATGCTTGTCCAACACCCCCACTGCAGGAAGTACACTTATGAACATGTTGTAAAAGAGATGACTGGGCAATGGTTCTAAATGGGCTGATGAGTAAATTTCAAAAATTCCATCCTACACCTTTTCCTCCTCCCTACACTACTCGAACTCCCCTCATGCCAATTCATTCTTTTACAAGATCTCAAAGCTCCTTAGCTTCTACAATTTTCTCTTCCTCCCCACAAGTTATAGCCTTTTAAAACACAGACTTGCCGTCACCCAACCACTGTTTGATTCTGAAAATGCAGAGCATGCGCGGAGCGATCGCCGACATAGTGCATCCGAACATTTGCCGGCTTGCCAGTGTTAATCCACGCATGCGTGCACCACGCAATGATGTCCACGCATGGCCTCACCCTTCAATGGCCGCAATCGCCGCCTCCATAACCCCCCCAACAGCACCCCACTTCAGCCGCTTGCTCCCCGCCTCGCCACATACCCACCTCGGCCGCTCACTTCTCCACCTCACTGCTTTGGCCGGCCGCTTGCTCACAGCTCCCCCCCACCCACCGATCGCTCCCCGCAGCCCGGAGAAGTGAGGGTGGAGCAAGCGGCCAAGAGGTGATACAGGGAACGATTGGTCGACAGGGGGCAAAGCAGCGAGGCCGGGAGTTAACAGGCGGGACAGGAAGTGGGGAGCGTGCGGCCAAAGCAGCAAGGAGGGGAGCAAGCAGCCGAGGGGAGGCAGCAGTGAGCAGACAGGCGCGGGAGGGAGCGGCGAAGAGAAACGACGATGGCAGGAGGGAGCAGAATACTGTTGTACTGTTGAGGCTGGAATGGAGGCGGTGATCGCAGTCATTGAGGAAGTTTATGTTTAATTTGGTTTTTGTTTCAAATTGAGCAGTGCCATCGTTATTACTGGCAGCTGCCTGAGACATCGTGGACAGTGATGTTTCAGTCGATGAGGCTGCATTTCCACATGTGCCAGTACTGCTCCACCTAGTGGTTGCGTTGTCAGCAAAAGCAGCCATTTAATTCACCTCATCTGCGCTCCTCCACTTCCACTCGCAGTGGTGTTATGACAGTGCTTCCATGTTTTTTGGTAAGTATTTTTTCTGACAACTCATGTATTTTAGAATTATGGACATTGTGTAATTGGGGAAAACGGAAAAGAATTCCATGGATGTTTCTTTCAAGGGCGGGGGGGAGGGGAGTCATTGAAAAGAAGTCATCAGAAGGTTTTTTTGGGCTTGGTTTGTAAATAACCCTTACTGGAAGTCAACTGTCTTCAGATAAATATCCAACTGGAGCTTTTTGACTTGGAGAAAATGTTTACAGAGAAATGACGGGTCAAGATTTACAGGGGGCAGGTGGCTTGACTCAAGATACTGTTTTGGTTTCGGTTTGGACAATGTTTTCAAAGGAGTTTTAAATCAACCTGCCAAGGACAAAACCCTAACTCAGTTTTTCCCATCTCTTTGAGAAGCTCTTAGAAACAAGTGTAAGAAATAGAGAAATTGATACTGCATTTATCCTGGAAAGCCTGCCAAACTGATCTTCAATGTTGCCTGAAAAGAACTGTTCTAGAAAGATCCCAGTGACAGCTGTCTACTCTTATTTGGGACGCCAAACCAAAAAGGGACAACTGACATCTTTCCATATCTTCTCTGTTTTTCTTCAAGAATTAGTAAATATTTGGCCAAAGTATTCTTTTTTGTATTTTTTTTGTAACAGAGTTCTAAAGAGAAAATCTCTATTTTTCGGTTAACAGCGGTGGGGTGGGTAGTGGGGGAGGGGGGTGAGGGGCTAAGGCAAAAGGGAACTTCCATATTTCAACCTGTGTGTTAATGCTTTGCTTCATTACTGGTTAAGTCTGGTTTCATAATAAACTGATAATTTAGTTGTTTATCAAAGAAACCTGGTTGGTGTATTTTATTCTGGGATAGAGTATATGATTGACGGTATCAGTAACTGGGTAAATATTTAAATATATGTTGTGACCTGTGGAGAAGTGGAACTAGAAAAGACAGTGCCCTCCTCCCACCTCAGTTATAACAGTAAGATCTTGCACCATAGGTCATGGTCCCTCACTTTTTTTGAAACTTATGAAGAAACCGATTATGGAAATGAATGCTTGCAGCTTTGTAAGCTTTGATAAAGCAGGTTCAGGCCTAAACCTGCAGAAGAAGTTGCAGCCTGCTGATATCAGGATTGCTTTTAAAAAAAGCATAATGGATATCGTTAAGTGTTAAATGATCAGATGCAAAATACAAACCTTTCCCAGAAACAGCACAAAATCACCGACTGTGTTTATAGCAGCCACTTTCAAAGCGTTCTCCACCAGGATCATGAAGGCGTCCCTGGCAGACGTGCAGAAACTGGTGCTGTTTATGGCTGTCGCTACATATGCATTCTGTCAAAATAGAACATATTTAAAAGGTCATTAGTACTTCAAATAAAAATCGTTCAATTCCCTTCACAACAGAATCTTCTGACAGGAGAATCATTAGTCTGTCAATTTGAAAAAGTCCCAGTGTAAGGTTAGCAATGACATCAGACTGAGTAAGTATACAAAGTTGAGCATTCTGTGAAAACTGACCGCTAAGTACTTACTTTATATATCTCCACCTCTACTCCAGCTTAAAGTTTTCCTCTTAGCAGCCCGAAAGCTCCTTTGACTATCCTCTTAAAGACTTTTTGTTGCTCTTGATGATTTTATTAATTTTCTCTCCTATTCCCTCTTTGACTTTCTAATGACCCCTTTTGTATCTTTCCTATATTACCTACATCTGTCCTGGCTTCCACTTTTATTAAGTACCCCAGGAACAGTAAATTTCAAAATTGATCCAATCATGTTTTTTATCCATGGAACCTAGCCTTTAATACACTCCCATTTTCCTTACTAGAAAGGAGGAACTTTTTACCCTTCCCATTATTGTAGATTAATACAGCACAGGAGGCAGACATTCGGCCCACTGTGCCTGTGCCAGCTCTTTGAAAGAGCGATCCAATTGGTCCCACTACCCTGCCCTTTCCCCATAGCCCTGCAAATTCTTTCCCTACAAGTATATCCAATTCCCTTTTGAAAGGGATTTGTGAATCAGCTTCCACTATTTTTTCCAGACAGTGCATTCCAGATCATAACTCGCTGCATAAAGAAAAGTCTCACCTTACCTCAGGTCCTTTTGCCGATTACCTTAAATCTGCAACCTCTGGTTACGAACTCTTCTGCCACTGAAATATTTACTCTATCAAAACTCATGATTTTGAACATCTCTATTAAATCTCCCATTAACCTTTTCCACTCTAAGGAGAGTAACCCAAGTTTCTCTAGTCATCTATGGTGAGCTAGGGTTGTATTTGCCATTTTTTTCTTCAACTTAACAAAATAGAAAGAGATGTTGCCCAGGTTATCACAAGATGATTACAGACAAGCAAGGTCATCCAGCCCATCTTAATTCATCCATTCAGATATTATCTTTTACTAGTTTGAAATGGTGTTCCCTTGTTCTGCTCTCACAGTTTAATTTAAATATTCTGGGTTATGTTTTTGTTCTATGTAGCTCAATATCCTATAAGCTTTGCTAATTGCGCTGCTTGGACACATTCAGCATCGAGTTTAAGATTCTTTTATCTTCAGCCTAAGCTATTTTACCACAACTCAGTAGTTGCCTCATCTATTTTTCCTTCTTATGTGCAGTACTTTGCACTGGTCTGCATTAAATTTCATCTTCCTTTGTTCTACCCACTTCATATTTTGTCTAACTCATTCTATAATTTGAGCTCCATCCTCCATATGCCCCCCACAGCCCCTCCTAGCTTGATGCCATCTGCAAATTTAATTACTTTAGACTGAAACCAAGTCATTGCTCCAAATTACAGCAGTGGTCCCAGCACTGAGCTCACCCAAGTCAGACATAACTCCTAACAACTGTTCACTGCTTCTTAGCTTTCAGCTGGTTTCTTTACTGAACCTACACTATGGTCACCATTTCCATCGTGTTCTCCTACATTTAAATCACCTATTTGCTCTACTTCATTATCTAAAATGTCAAGGAGTGTTTCCTTGCAGGTTAAAATTTAAGATATTGACTTAGAAACCAGTTCCAAACACACTGCAAAAAAAAAAACCCTCTCCTTGTTCACATTTTCTCTATCAGAGCTTATTTTTCATAAAGCTGTGAACAAGACTACATCATGTGCACTTGGATTAGTTGCCATAATATTTGCAGTCATAAAGATGGGCATCACACCAGAGGACCGGCAGCAGTAGGAGCTAAGAGTTATTTGGCGTGGATGGGTGTGTCAAAGCAGAGGCAATAGAGCATTTATGCAGCTCTAATAGTAGCAGAGGTGTCAGTGACAGTTGATGGGTCACAGGAGACAGAGTTGGAATAGACAGTTAATTACTAAGGGAGTTGGGAAAGACATTTTGCCATGGGCAGTTAAATAGCAGGAGCAACACAATAGGCAGAAGACAGCAAATCAGAGCGAATAAACCGGAAAAGACCTGAAAAAAACTAAACTTAACTGAATAATCAAATAGCAATCTAAATATACTTGGCAAGGGAACTGTTACAGATTTCAAGGACAGCAGGGAACTGGTAAAGAAACTGAATTCATGCAATAGGTAACTGTGTAAATTAGCTTAAAACCAAAGTCGGCAGCAGGGGAAACCAAGCAAAGGAATGAAAAAAAAATAAACTGGGGATCATATATTAATTGAATAGATCAAGGAAACAAACTGTTGGGAAATAGAGAAATATGTATGGAAGAGAAGAAAGGGTGCGGGGTGGGGAAAGAGCTACAAATGGTTGGGGCGAGGGGTGGGAAAGCACTGTTCATTTTTATAAACAAGGAAACTGCACTGTCTGCTGGCTGACATGCAGTCTTACCGAAACATGAAGTAGTCACAGGAGAAGGGGCTCCAGATCCCCATCTTTGCATTGTGAAAGTGCACACATATACCAACAATATTCTGGTGTTTGCCGTCTCTCTGGATGGAAACAGCGCTATCAATGGTAACGATTCAGCAGGGAAGCTTTTAAAATGCACCTGAAATGCTGCAATATCACACCAATGATGCCCAGCCAAATTGAGAGCAAGATTGCAGTTATTTCTGGGGGATCCTTTCAAAGAGCAGTGGCCACACACTGACTGGCACTATTCAGGGCAGGCAAGGTTATACTGGTTGTCACTCCAGCTAATAATCTGAAAACTGGAAGCAGACTGCACCACTGGAAGACTCAATGTTGCAGCAAAATTCCCCAACTGTACTGCACCTTCGCCCTTTCTGGGGCAGCACAGTCAGGAGGTTTCCCTAACACACACAACCCAGAAGACTGGATTTCCTTAAGCAAGGGTCAGAAGTGCTGGCTGGACTGCGAATGGTGGCGACAAATCCGGGCTTTTCAGCTGGGAAATGTGGCAGTAATCAGCAATATCAAAAGATTGGTGACACCAGCTTCTCAGGCCAGGATGGAGGTTGCGGGAAGGTAATTCTCGAACATAAACTAAATGGCAGCTTCTCAAGCATCAGTGGTGGTTGGTGAGGAGGAAAAATAAAAATAAAACTCAAATAAACCAAATTAACTCAAATTCCCAAAAATAAACTAACTCAATGAAATAAAGCCAGTATAGCAGTCTCAGGGATCATGCAGATGAAGAAACTATTTCAGCTGTAAAGAAAAATAAATTAGCTCTAAATTAATTCAACAGGCAATTTAATAAAAGTAAATTAGAAGAGAATTTCACATTGAACTAATGGTGAGAGTTGAGAAGTAGGATGAATCAAGAGGGACTTAAGTCACATGATAAAAGTAGACCAATCAGATCATACAAAATAAGCTGTATAGGCCTTTAAAGTATCATAAAGTCAAACGTAGAACAGTAGCAGAGGCACAATCAGAAACAGCTTGCACACTTGGCAGAAGACTACAATATGCATCTGCTTAATAAACTCAGTATATATTGCCAAATAAATTTCAAACAGGAGTTATGCCCTGTTTAGACGAGGACTATCAAAAAAAGTTCACATTTTGAGATCTAATTTGACTGAAAAAAAACTGAATTAAAGTGAAAAGTGAATAAAAACTTACCCTATTCAGATACAGGAGGCACTTTTCTAAACACCAGAGACAGCACATGCAAGACTTCAGCATGCATTTCGCACAAGCATTTTCCTGGACGAAAAAAGCAATTCACAAAAATTGGTTTCAAATATGAACAGTTATGCCAATATGAGACTGAAGTTAAAGGTTTGCATGTGGCCACATACAACTTTTACCTTGCCTTTGAGCTGGTTGTGAACATACATGAGGATCAGTCGTGGGATCTTTACTAAAGTGATGATGAAAGCTCCTTTGGCCACTGTTCCTAGATGGTATCTAATCAGTCGACATATAGATGAAAGGATTGGAGTTTCTGGCAAGTGACTTTTATCCCTACATAAATGGGGATAAAGGCAGTAATTGGAATTTGTCTGATCATATTAGGAAGACAGGCGTTGCAATCTTTCAAACATTCTCGCATACTATAGCACGTATCCACCTGGGACAAAATTTCCCTGGACATTCCTAAAGCAGCAATGAACATTTAAAATCACCTGAGTGAAGTCACTTACTGTCAGAAATATAAAATGTTAAATATGTGAAGTCTGAGAACTAGAGTTTAAGAAAGTGACTTTTAGAACAACTTTGCTGTTGGGGTGCAGTGAAAGAGAATGATTTTACACAACTCTCAGTTTCTCCTTAATATAGTTTAACACTGCTCTTTCATAAATGTCTTTCCTTTGAAAGACTGCCATCAAGTCATCTTGCTGTTGTCAATCCTCAAAAAGAGGATGACAGACATTCATGATTTGTATGTCCTCAGGTGACTCAACAGGCCAACCCTGGAGCCACAGATCTTTGGGCAGAGAGGACAGGAGTTGCCCTGAGGAAGGTGGGGGGTCTCGAGCCAGGGTCCTGCTCTCTCTCCTTACGCTTTTGTCACTTCGCCGCAGCAGAGTTTATGCTGTCAGTTTCCAACTATGTTGTGGCTTGTTGGATGGGGCACTGCTATATGATACGGTTTGGAGCACGTTCGTACCACATACTGATGTCAATTTGTCCCCTTTTTAATGAGGCCTTCAGAGAGCCCTTAAAATGTTTTTTCAGTCCTCCTCAAGATCGGGTGCCTTCCTTCAGTGGCGAGAAGAGGATCTGCTTCGGAAGCTGATTATTTAGCATGTGGATGCAGTGTCCAAACCAGCAGAGCTGATTTTACATAATCGTGGCTGCGATGCTAGAGGATTTGACTTTAGTAAGGATGCTAGAGTTTGTTCACTTGTCTTCCCATTTGACTTTATGTATCCTGCAGCGACACAACTGGTGGAAATCCTCCAACGCCCGGAGGTGCCCCATGTCTCTCTGCCATATAGAACGGTGGTGACAACAACGAAGTTGTAGACTGAAGCCGTTGTCCTCTGCCTACGTAGAAGCAATCAGATGTTGCCAGTAGATTTGCACAAACACCTCAACCATGCAGTCACAGCTTGGAGATATTACCTGATGAAAAATCTGCACATTAATAACCTTGCATCACTGGTTTAACATCATTATGATACAAGGTTAGACAGCAGGCTCCGTGGTAACTGCTTGCAGAGGGATAAAAGCTGCTAAGCAGATTCCAATCGCATGATGGATACCAAGAGAGCAGTGATTAAATTCTGACAAGTACCTAAAACCATAGGATACATGAAATTTGCACTTTGGGAGGTAATTTGTGTACAGCTCAATAGAAACACAGTGGGTATCCCAATGAGATGTTCGTGTTGCAGGCAGACAAATGCAGACAATGATAGAATCATTTAAAAAATATTACCCAAGAAGTGCAAGGCAATTAAGCTTTTAACTTTCTTAGCCAATATGTATCCTTCAATCACCACTAAAAAGAAATTAACTGGTCAGTATCATATTTCTGTTTGTGGGAGCTTGCTGCATGTAAATTGGCTGCTGTGTTTCCTACATTACAACAGTGACTACATTTCAAAAGTCTTTTATTGGCTGTAAAGTGCCTTGGGACATTGAGGTCGTGAAAGGCACCATATAAATGCAAGCTTTCTTTCTTTCTAAACCATAAAAGTGGAAAAGCTCTTGAAAACGTATCTGGAAACCTAATCAGCCAACGGCAATTTGCAACAGCCAACTTTCCTGCTAGTCATTACACACTGCAACAGCACCAAATAGTGAGCTTAAGAAAACCTGAAAGAGTACACACAGACTACTTAGTGAATTTATACACAGTAGATTACAAGATGGCAGGATCCCCAAAGACACATTGTACAGCGAGCTCGCCACTGGTATCAGACCCACCGGCCGTCCATGTCTCCGCTATAAAGACGTCTGCAAACGCAACATGAAATCGTGTGACATTGATCACAAGTCGTGGGAGTCAGTTGCCAGCATTCGCCAGAGCTGGCGGGCAGCCATAAAGACAGGGCTAAATTGTGGCGAGTCGAAGAGACTTAGTAGTTGGCAGGAAAAAAGAGAGGCGCAAGGGGAGAGCCAACTGTGCAACAGCCCCGACAAACAAATTTCTCTGCAGCACCTGTTGAAGAGCCTGTCACTCCAGAATTGGCCTTTATAGCCACTCCAGGCGCTGCTTCACAAACCACTGACCACCTCCAGGCGCGTATCCATTGTCTCTCGAGATAAGGAGGCCCAAAAGAAGATTACAAGCACACTCATCATTAATTCACTGTGCTCCAATGGGTTAGCACTTAACTGATTTATGCTAATGAGAAGAATGGTTTCAGGTACTCCTACCTTTAGTAAGTTGATCATCTTGATAACTTAAAAGCAAACACAGGTTCAGATCGCCAAATATGGAATCATAGGTCACAAGATGTAACACAAATACGATAGTCAATTACAAATCAGGAAGATGTTCTCAATGCCATAAACACACCTTTTGCCTTTCAACCTAATTCAAAACTATGCAAGATGAAAATATGCTCTCAATACTGGCATCTAAATCATTTCATTTGTGTTCAGCAACAAAACATCTCAGAAACTAAAGTAACAATCATGCATTGGAGAACAATGCTGGATTTGCTCCAAAATTGCCCTCACCACAAGGTCAACGCAATGCTGAGTAAAAGCAAAACTGCACAAAAAGTTAGAAATCTCAATTTACATACAAATAAATTCCACAGAAATTCCAAGCAAGCAGCTTTGAACACGGAGAAATGACTGACAGCAACACTGGCTGGAAAATAATCTTTTTTTATTCATTTATGGGGATGTGGGCATCGCTGGCCAGGCCAGCATTTATTGCCCATAACGTGGTTGGGAGATGCCTTCTTGAACCGCTGCAGTCCATGTGAGGTAGGTACACCCACAATGCTGTTAGGGAAAGAGTTCCAGAATTTTTACCCTTGTATAACGCAACTATCGAAGATCTCCCTTCTCAAGCCAAAAAAGCAAAACACACAAAGGCTTTCACACACTGCAGGAGCAGTGGTGGAAAATCAAGGCACTCAACATTCAAAATTATGCTAATCCATAGGATTGCAAAATCTGCTTTGCTGCTGTGGAAGATACATTCAGCCCACAAAGTCAATCACGCCTGAAGAATGCAAGTATCAATTTATAGATCAGACTATGCATGCATTTTATTGCAAGAACACTTCTGCTCTCTTTGACTCAACTTTCCAGAGCTGCCAAAGATGTATAACCTTGATATTACCCACTACTGTCAAAATGTGCCAAAAGTCAAAACGTCAGGCTGATGAGATGCATGCAGAAGTGTACAAACATGGGACTGATTTTATTGTAAAAAGTCTACTGCAACTTTTAAAAAATATTTGTAAACATAATTTCAGAGGAAGAATCCGTTCCATGTGATTTCCAAGTCATTATCATTCAAAACGTAACAAAAAGAAAATCTGAGAATCTTTCATTCTTCTCTCCTCTGAAGAAAAATTGTTACGCTGAATTGTACCAAATTATAGATTTATTGGACAACAATGTCCAAATACTTGGCAGTTTCCATGCAAATTATGGAATAGAACACATGGCCTTCAAAGCCCAATAAATACACAAGTTCTTTAAACAACTAAAAACCTTATACTTACTATTTATCATAAAAACCTCAGAATTAGTACAGAAAATTTAGTAAAAGGGCTGTAAAAAATGGTACCACACTTCAAAGCAATGTATTTTACTTAATTACTTAATCTTACAATTGGTGTGGCCCCAGGTTTAGTTGTGCTTAGTTTCCCAGAGGGTAGTATGGTGTTAAGATAATGCATGGGGCTACCAAATGAGACAAGAACAATTTCAACAGAAGTCAGATGACAAAAGTAATGACATGAAATGTTGCCGACAGGATAAGAGACAGCCAGTGATACAGCCCTAAAAATTATATGACTCTTACAGTGCTTGCATTTAATTTTTTGCTTCTGTGGATTCAAGCAATTTGGGAATAAAAGGAAACAATAACTGACCAACCAGGAGCTGTTCTCACTTATTCCCCGAGCCTCAAATCAACACTAAAATAAAATACATAAAATATCCAGGACTAGATCATGTAACTGGCCAAGAGATTGTGAACAGAAAGTATATTTAATGATAAAAATAGGCTACAGTAATGCAAAAAAGTGGAAATAAATGTTAAAACGATGAAAAACAAAGGGCTTATTAGACTTAAAGGTTTCTTTTCCTGTTCCTAAAATGTCTTAACTCACTAACAATGTACAGTACTTTGAAATGACTTTCTAGAGCTTAATGTGTTAAGTAACCACTCAGGAACTTACTTTGTATAAGCCAACCACCAGCAACTTGCACGCTGCATCACTGACCAGGTGAACTAGTACCAAATAACGGTGGGCTGGAGATTTGAGGTCGCGCAGCAGGACATGGAATATCAAATGCACTCTTTACATTTTTTTTTAAATTATAAAAAGGACAGGACATACCACAAGAAATCTAGAAAAAAGGAAGAGTAAATGCTGCAGGAAATATTATCCAATATAAGCAAAGCTCTTTCACTAGAAACAAAAAATTTACTTCTCATTTAGTATTAGTGAACAAAAACTCCCATGATATTTGCACTGAGAGTGTGCTTAGCTTTTACTGAACCAATATCACAATACTACCACAAGGTGGTGCCATGAATACAAGACATAGTCACTGCCATTATACTTAAACATTAAACTGATCTTACTGTAACTACCGTTAATGGATCATTTACTCAGAGCTAAATTTGGGTTATGCACTTAATCGGAGAGTCAACTCGTCTACAAACAAAAGCTTCCTGGTTACCTATAGCAGCAAAGTAGTCAAATGAGTCCTCTTATTGCACAGATGCACAAGATTGGTTTTCAGTTACATCCCTGAAATACAGCTGTTTCTTACTGAAACTCGTGGCGAGAGACTGGGATGGGCAACATTAAAAGAAAATTACAAAGCGGCACAGCAAAATACATTTGCTTGCATCAATATTATTCTGTTAAATACCAAATATAACAGCACGTTATATAGCAAAATATTGCTCATTCAAGGTAGCAAATTTCCATGAGATCTAATTAATTTTTCTGGAAGAATAAAATCAATTCTGTGGCTTCAAAAATCATTTAGGAGCTCTAGGGAACTGGAGAGTACCACAGTGAGGAACAAAGGTTTTACAAGGATGATATCAGGTGTAACTAACAGGAAAGATAAAACAGGCTGGGGCTCTCTGCACTATGAAAGAATGAATGAGGGGTGACCAGCAGAGGTCTTTAAAATTATGAAGGGGCTCGACAGGGTGAACTTGGAGAAGTAGTTTCCATCTTGCGCGCCGAGTCCAAAACTAGGGGCCATAAATGAAAGATAGTCACTAATAAAGCCAATAAAGAATTCAGAAGCTTCTTTACTAATCAGAGTGGTGAGAAATGTGGAACTTGATACCACATGCATAGATGCATTCAAGGGGAAGTACATGAGGTAGAAAGGAATACAAAAATATGCAGATAGGGTGAGATGACGCTCATAGGAATACAGGAACAGGAGTAGGCCATTCAGCCCGTCGAGCCTGCTCCGCCATTCAACTAGATCATGATCATCTACCTCAACGCCACTTTCCCATGCCATCCCCATATCCCTTGATGTCATTAGTATCCAGATTTCTCTTGATTTCTGTCTTGAACATGCTCAATGACTGAGCTGCCACAGCCCTCCGGGGTAGAGAATTCCAAAGATTCACCACCCTCTGAGTGAAGAAATTCCTCATCTCAGTCTTAAATGGCCTACCCCTTATTCTGAGACTATGTCCCCCAGTTCTAGACTCTCCAACCAGGGAAACATCCTATCTACATCCATCCTGTCACTTTAAGAATTTTGTAAGTTTCAATGAGATCACCTCTCATTCTTCGAAACTCCAGAGAATACAGGCCCAGTTTCCTCTGTCTCTCCCCATAAGACAATCCTGCCATCCCAGGGATTAGTCTGGTGAATCTCCATTGCACTCCCTCTATGGCACGTATATCCTTTGTTACAACCAGATGAGAAGGGCTGGTTTGCCTAGTTTAACTGTAACAGGGTTTAATTTTAAAACGTTTTTTCAGCACCCCCTCAGTGAATCCTTGTTCACTGCTTTCCAATTATAAGGCAAAGAAATCAGACAAGTTTTCTTAGATTTAAATAAGAAAAGTGGAAGTTTATTAATCTTAAACTCTAATTTGGTTAACGACGAGTACGCAACGTGACCACTCTAGCATGCGTATGTGATAAAGACACATGCAGATACAGACAGAAGTAGAAGGAATAAAGGGGAAAAGTTTGAGGCAATATCTGGTAGTTACAGTCCTTTGAGTTTGATTTGGAGTCTTTGGCTGCCGTTATGCCTTGCTGTTCGTTGGGGCCCAGTGTGCACTTTAACTTGTTTCGATGTAGGAGTCTTTTCTCTTGATGTTTACATGTCTTCAGTGGGTCTGGAGGCTTGGGAGAAAGACTATCTTGTTCCAGGTTCAGTTGCACGCTGCAGTCTGAATTCAAACTGTCCTGTGTCTTAATTCAAAAAGCCTGGACCAGCCGGTTAGTCATGTGACCAGCTGGTTTAACCACTTCTACATTTGTGGATTCTATCATCTCAGCAAACCCCGGAATGCAAGCTTCCTTACACCTTCAATGTCTGGTGATCAAAATCAATTTGGGTTAATTGGACCAGGGAGTAGTTCTCCAAGCACTGTCTCTTAGTATGCAAATATTCTTCCAGCCAAGCATCTGGTGCTCTGAGTCATAGTCATTTACGGCACATCGAATCCATGCCGGCTCTACACGGAGCAATCCAGTCAGTTCCACACCCCTGCTCGTTCTCCGTAGCCCTGCAAGTCTACTTCCCTTAAGTGGCCATCCAGCATCCTCTTGAAGTCATTGATTGTCTCCGCTTCCACCACCCCTGTGGGCAGCGAGTTCCAGGTCATTACCATCCGCTGCGTAAAAAAGTGCTTCCTCATATTTCCCCTGTATCTCTTGCCTAAAACTTTCAATCTGTGTCCCCTAGACCTTGTACCATTAGTTCATGGAAACAGTTTTTCCTTCTCTAACTTATCGAAGCCTGTTATAATCTTGTACACTTCCATTACATCTCCCTTCAAACTTTGTTCCAAGGAGAACCAGCTCAGCTTTTCTAACCAAACCCTGTAACCAAAATCCTCCATCTTTGGAATCATTCTGGTAAATCTCCTCTGCACCTTCTCAAGGACCCTCACATCGTTCCTGAAGCATCATGACCAGAACTGGACGCAATACTCCAGCTGGGACCTATCCAGAGCTTTATAAAGGTTGAGCATAACTTTCCTGCTTTTGTACTCAATGCCTCTATTTATGAAGCCCAAGATCCCATATGCTTTGCTAACCACTCTCTCGATACATCGTGCCACCTCCAAAGATCAATGCACATGCATGCCCAGGTAAGGCATTTCTTCATTCAAGCAAGTGTAAAAATTAATGTTCATATGACAAAATTAATATGCCTCATCCTTGGCTGGTGGGGGTCTTCATGACACCTTTCTCAGATAAGGAGACCAAAAATGTACACAATATTCCAGGTGCAGACTCACCAAAACTCTATACAATTGCAGCAAGACTTCTTTACTCTTGCACTCAAAACCCTTACAATAAAGGCCAACATACTACTTGCCTTCTTAATTAAAAGCAAAATACTGCGGATGCTGGAAATCTGAAATAGAAACTGAAAGTACTGGAAAAACTCAGCATTTTAAAAGATAACCACCAATACAGCCACCTCCTTCAACACTCTGGGATGTAACTCATCTGTTTCAGGGGATTTATCAACCCTCAATCCAGTTAATTGAGAGTACTACCTCTTTATTAATACTAATTTCTTTCAGTTCCTCATTTTCACAAGTCCCTTCATTCCTTAGTATCTCTGGGACATTTTCTGTATCTTTCTCTGTGATGACAGACACAAAGCAATTGTTTAGTTTCTCTGCCATCTCCCTATTCTCCATTATAAATTCTCCTATCTCCACCTGTAATGGACCCACATTTGTCCTCGCTAATCTTTTCCTTTTCACTTACCTAAAGAAGCTTTTATCGTCCGCCTTTAAGTTTCTCGCTGGTTTGCATTCAAATTCTCTTTTCCCTTTCATGATCACTTTCTTGGTCATGTGGAACTAACACTGACATAAACCAGGTGGGCCAAATGCCCTGTTTGTGTTGTAAATTCTAATTGAAAAGAAATGGCTAGATTTTAAATTTATTTAAGAAACTGCAGACCCAGAACAGTAGCATTGACTGAGCAGAATAAAGGAAGCCAAGAGCTGGATGTGGCAACAGAAGGTGGGAGTAGTTTTAGCCACAGCCCAACATCCATATGCATTGCCACAGCCACAAATTACTTCAGTTTCAAAATATAGCATGACAAAGAATTCTTGTCTCCCCATTATACTACCTTCTACCAGGAATGAACCGGAGAGGATTCTGCTTTTGGCCTTGTTCCACTTGAAATGGATTTTGCAGACCAATGATTCGATTTGTGGCCCTGTTAGCACCTGCTGAAGGGGTTAAAATACTAAAATCACGCAATGGGCAAAGTGCTGGATTTGCTCAAAAATTGCTCTCATCACAAAATCAAATCAATGTTGCGTGAAAGCAAAATTGCCCAAAAGATTATAAATCTCAGTTTGAATATGAATGAAAACCACAAAAATTTAAATGGCAAGCAGAGGATGGACAATTTGGAGAAGTGGAGATTCTAGTAAGTCAAATTAGTATTCTATTAGGTTAGACGTTATGTAGTTCACAGTGGCCTTCATGTAGAAAGACACTACTGAAGAGATTCAGGTCCCAACAGAAAAAAAGATATTGAGCTTCTGCAAGGACTAGATACTTAAGGACCTCCAGACAATCTGGATGCTAACACCAAGTTTATTAGGGATCTACCAGATTAAAAATACACTTTCGCAGCTTAGTAAAAGAATCAATCATTCCGTACCCTCAGTCACCAAAAAAGCCTAGTCTCTAATGCTACTTTTTAAAAAGGATGATTTAGCCAAATTATGGAGCTTGAGCAATTAATTTAAGGTTGGTGGTGATAACAATGTACATTTACACAGACAACTTAGGTGGTGCACCAAAGACAGCTCCAAGTTGAACATGAAGCAGAACTCCCACATTCTCAGTTCCAGCTAAATATATAGTATCTGTTGCCCAGAAAGGACAAAGATGATATGAAACGTATAAACTAGCGACTTTTCTAGAATACATTATGAACATTTACTGTTTATGGAAATTCAACTTTTAAAATAGCACTGCAGACTGAGCACTTCTGAGCCAACACATGCAAAAACCGAGTCCTAATCTTGGTGTTCACAGACGGAGATTTGCTAATCACTGGAATATCAAGGGCAAGAGCAATACTTTCACAGTGTGTTTGACAGTTTTAAAGACAAAAGAAATCTTCAGGTCACTGCACAGAATTTTTATAAATTTTGTTCTCAGAATGCATGTGATGCTGGCAGGCTACTATTTATTGCCTAATCCTAGAATGTGAAGAAAAGACTTGCAAGTATTAGATGCCCAAAAACATTTGCACAATAGTTTAGTATATGAATCCGCCAGCTATGACTCAGTTGGTAGCACTCTTGCCCCGAGTCAGCAGATTCCGGGTTTAAGTCCCACTCCAGAGACTTGATCACCTAAGATCCGGTGAAAATCAGGTTTTAAGAGCTCTTTTCCCATACTCCATTTTTTAAGCAGTGGTTGTGTGAAGTCTGATTCAGTTACAGGGGTCAGCTGTCCAGTGATTTAGATAACTTGCATTCCACAGAAACATACTATTGAGTAAAAAAATACAATTCTTTTAATTTTAGAACATATGTTTGCAATATTATAAAAAAAATTTCCAAGTACTAATGACATCTGTGGCAAAAATGAACTTTAAAAGCTTTTAAAAAGACCTAACTGATCTCAGTTTTTAACAATTTCTTGCTCATGGAGTTTTGCTTAGCCATTCATATTATTTAAATTAATCACAGCTCCTATTTGAACTGTGCTCCTTGCAAATGTAGGGCAGATCTATCTTAGACTTTCAAATAGATTTTTTGGTCCCATCTCCCTCTCTATTCCTGCACCACCTGCATCAAGAGCTGGTAAAGCTGTCAGGTCAAGTTGACTGTAAAAGGTTTTATATTAAAATCTCAAATGGCAGTTCCATATGAAAGCATATGTTGGGTTGCAAAATTAAGAAACGCTATCACCCTTTGAATATAGTGTCACTCATGGCTCAGTTGATAACATTGTCGCCTCTGAGTCAAACGATTGTGGGCTCAAGTTCCATTCCAGAAACTTGAGCACAAACATCTAGGCAGACACTCCAGGGCAGTACTGAGGGACTGCTGCATTGTCAGATATGATGCTAAACCAAGCCCCCATCTGCTCTCTCGGGTGGTCATAAAAGATCACTATTTTGAAGAACAAGACATTATCCCTGGTGTCTTGGCCAATATTTAACCCTTAATCAACATCACTAAAAACAAATTATCTGGTCATCATATTGCTGTTTGTGGGAGCTTGTTGTTTGCAAACTGGCTGATGCGTTTCTGACATTACAATAATGACTGCACTTCAAAAGTAATTCATTGGCTGTAAAACACT
Source organism: Heterodontus francisci (assembly GCF_036365525.1). NCBI lineage: Eukaryota > Metazoa > Chordata > Chondrichthyes > Heterodontiformes > Heterodontidae > Heterodontus > Heterodontus francisci. The sequence goes on along the minus strand of NC_090374.1, from coordinate 183,006,019 downwards.
TTAGGATGTCCTAAGGTCATGAAAGGCTATATTATAAATGCAAGTTTCTCTTTCTAAAAAGGCAAATCCATCGTAAATCAATGGTATTGGAACATGTGTAAGATTCTGCAAGTGAAACATTAAACTTGGATATGGGAGATCAGCAATATAATGAATGTCTCTAAACCCCCAAGATGTCAAATGCAACTATAAATTAGCTAATCCCCACAAGTATCTTACCGCGTAAAATAATAAGTTACTACAGCTCCAGCCACGGTCATCTGTTGACAGGCCAGTATGAACTCACTGATCCAGATAAGACCAAATAGATGATAAATCCATGTGTACTGTAAAGGACCAGATACTTTAAATTCTACGTTGCCTTGATCATTTTTTTCAGGATATCCTACAGAAGAGGGAAAGAAAAGAAGAAATTCTGGTTTCACAACTTGTTTATCTTATCTTAAAAAAAATCAAATGCTTTGACAACTGACATATTCAACTTTATAATTATTTATGTGCTGAAATTTGTCGAATTTTGAACAAGGAAGAAAACAAAAGTTCTAGCATACAGCTACTTCAAAATGGCAAATTGGGATTGATGAAAAAAAAAATTGTGATAAGCCCAGGCACTGCAGAATTATGAAGTGAAAGGTTATTGTTAAAGTTTGGTGAGTGGTTCTTGGTTTGCAGGAACCGCAACCTGGTACAGTACTTATTAAGATCAATGTGAAGTTTTCAACCTTGCTGCTTTTGCTTTCCTTTCTGCAGCACTATGTCTGAGAAGGCTGAGTTTGCTGACAATGCAACCAGTAGGTGGAGCAGTACTGGCACATGCACAAATGCACCCTCATCGACTGAAACGTCACGCTCTGTGACACCGCAGGCAGCTGCCAGTTATCAAGATGACACAAAAAACACAAAAAAAAACAAACTGAACCCAAACCAACTCGGCCTTCAATGGTTGCAATCGATGCCTCCACAGACCCTCCCCCAACCCAAAGCACCCTGCTCTATCCCACGAGCGTAGTTCCTCTTCCTTGTTCCCTCCCGTGATTGATCCCGCAATCACCACATTCAGTTTCCTGCTTATTCCAACGATCGCTGCTCGCTTCCACTCCGGACTAGTCACCGTTTCCTCCCACCGCTCACTTCCTGCCTTGCCACACGGAGAAGTGGCAAGGGTGGGGGGGAAGGGTTGTTAGGGTTAGAGAGATGGAGGGGGGAGAGAGCTTGCGTGCGAGAGAGTGTGCCCGTGCGCTGCGAGAGAGAGAGATAGAGAATGCGCCCATGCGAGAGAGACAGAGAGCGCGAGTCCGAGGGGTGGCAGGGGAGAGCGCGCACCGGCGGGGGGGGGGAAGGAGAAAGAGAGTGTGCGCGTGCGCACGTTGGGGGGAGCTCTTAATTAATTATAGTATTAGCGCAATAGAGAGGAATGCCTTAAGTTCAGGAGACCAGGATGTAGAAGCAGTTTGGGTAGAGATGAGAAATCATAAAGACAAGTCACTTGTGGGAGTGGTGTACAGGCCACCTAACATTAACCACACTATAGGACGAGGTAGAAAGAAAGAAATAATGGCAGCTTGTCAGAAAGGTACAACGATAATTATGGGGGATTTTAACCTACATTATAGACTGGAAAAATCAGATGAGCAGAGGTAGCCTAGATGAGGAGTACATAGAATATTTTCGGAATGATTTCTTGGAACAACACATTCTGGAGCCAATGAGAGTGCAGACTATATGGGACCTGGTATTGTGCAACGAGATAGGATTAATGAACTCTGTTAAGGCACACCTAGGTAGCAGCAATCATAATATGACTGAATTTTACGTTCAGTTTGAGAGCAAGAGTGGGTCCAAGACTAGTATTTTAAACTTAAATAAGGGCAATTGTGAGGGCATGAAAGCAGAGCAAGCTAAAGAGAGGAATAATTGACAATCTAGTGGGTCGAGACCCCTTGGTGATATATGATAGAATTCATCAAGATGCAGAGTGACGTAGTTGATTCTGAGACTCGGGTCCTGAATCTTAGTAAAAGAAACTACGAAGGTATGAGGCGCAAGTTGGCTACGACAGATTGGGAAACGTTACTTAAAGGGATGTCAATGGATAGGCAATGGCAAACATTTAAAGAGCGCATGAATGAACTGCAACAATTGTTTCTCTGTATCTGGTGCAAAAGTAAAACGGGAAAGGCAGCCAAACCATGGCTTACAAGAGAAATTAGAGATAGCATTAGATCCAAGGAAGAGGCATATAAATTTGCCAGAAAAAATAGACCTGAGGATTGGGAGCAGTTTAGAATTCAGCAAAGGAGGACCACGGGATTGATTAAGAAAGGGAAAATAGAGTACGAGAGCAAGCTTGCAGGGAACATAACAACTGTCTGTAAAAGTTTCTATAGGTATGTGAAGAGAAAAAGATAGGTGCAGACAAATGTCAAAAACAGGGGAATTTATTATGGGGAATAAAGAAATGGCTGACCAACTAAATGCATACTTTGGTTCTGTCTTCACAAAGGAGGACACAAATGTCATACCAGAAATGTTGGGGAACACAGGGCTTAGTGAGAGAGAGGAACTGAAGGAAATTAGTATTGGTAGAGAAATGGTGTTGGGGAAATTGATGGGATTGAAGGCCGATAAATCTCCAGGGCCTGATGGTATGCATCCCAGAGTACTTAAGGAAGTGGCCCTAGAAATAGTGGATACATTGGTGGTCATCTTCGAAGATTCTATAGACTCTGGAACAGTTCCTACAGATTGGAGGGTAGCTAATGTAACCCCACTATTTAAAAAGGGAGGCAGAGAGAAAGCAGGGAATTATACACCAGTCAGCCTGACCTCAGTAGTGGGGAAAATTCTAGAGTCCATTATCAAAGATTTTATAGCAGAGCACTTGGAGAACAGTGGTAGAATCGGACAGACTCAGTATGGATTTACAAAAGGGAAATCATGCTCGACAAATCTACTAGAATTCTTCGAGGATGTAACGAGTAGAGTTGATGAGGGGGAGCCAGTGGATATGGTTTATTTGGACTTTCAGAAGGCTTTCGACAAAGTCCCACATAAGAGATTAGCATGCAAAATTAAAACGCAAGGGATTGGGGGTAGTGTATTGCGATGGATAGAAAATTGGTCGGCAGACAGGAAACAAAGAGTAGGGATAAATGGGTCTTTTTCCAAATGGCAGGCAGTGACTGGTGGAGTACTGCAGGGATCGATGCTAGAACCCCAGCTATTCACAATATATATTAATGATTTAGATGAGGGAACTAAATGTAATATTTCCAAATTTGCAGATCACACAAAACTGGGTGGGAGGATGAGTTGTGAGGAGGATGCAGAGAGGCTTCAGGATGATTTGGACAAGTTGAGTGAGTGGGCTAATGCATGGCAAATGCAGAATAATGTGGATAAATGTGAGGTTATCCAATTTGGTAGCAAAAACAGGAAGGCAGATAATTATCTGAACGGCTATAAACTGAGAGAGGGGAATATGCAGCGAGACCTGGGTGTTCTCGTACATCAGTCGCTGAAGGTAAGCATGCAGGTGCAACAGGCGGTAAAAAAAGGCAAATGGTATGTTGGCCTTCATAGCGAGAGGATTCAAGTACAGGAGCAGGGGCGTCTTGCTGCAATTATACAGGGCCTTGGTGAGGCCACACCTGGAATACTGTGTGCAGTTTTGGTCTCCTTATCTGAGGAAGGATGTTCTTGCTATAGAGGGAATGCAGCAAAGGTTTACCAGTCTGATTCCTGGGGTGGCAGGACTGACGTGCGAGGAGAGATTGAGTCGGTTAGGATTATATTCGCTGGAGTTCAGAAGAGCGAGGGGGGGATCTCAAAGAAACCTATAAAATTCTAACAGGACTTGACAGGGTAGATGCAGGAAGGATGTTCCCGATGGTGGGGGAGTCCAGAACCATGGGTCATATTCTAAGGATACTGGGTAAACCTTTCAGGACTGAGATGAGGAGAAATTTCTTCACCCAGAGAGCGGTGAGCTTGTGGAATTTGCTACCATAGAAAGCAGTTGAGGCCAAAACATTGTATGTTTTCAAGAAGGAGTTAGATATTGCTCCTGGGTCTAAAGGAATCAAAGGGTATGGGGCGAAAGCGGGAACAGGTTACTGAATAGGATGTCAGCCATGATCATAATGAATGGCGGAGCAGGCTCAAAGGCCTACTCCTGCTCCTATTTTCTATGTTTCTAAATCAGGTTAAGGGATAGGTCAATAGAGATGCAGTGGCAGACATTTAAGGAGATATTTCAGAATACACAGAATAGATACATTTCAATGAGATAAAAATTCCAAGGGTGGGACCCACCATCCTTGGTTAACTAAAACAGTTAAAGATTGTATCAAACTTAAAGAAAAAGCATATAATTGCACAAAGATGGGTGACAGGTCAGAAGATTGGACAGAATATAAAAAAAACAGCAAATAATGACTAAAAGATTGATATGGAAGGTAAAAGTAGAATACAAGAGAAAGCTAGCCAGAAATATAAAGACAGATAGTAAGAGTTTCTATCGATATTTAAAAAAGAAAAGAGTTAACAAAGTGAGCGTTGGTCCTATAGAAAGTGAGTCTGGGAAATTAATGATGGATAATAAAGAGATGGCAGATGAATTGAACAGATATTTTGCATCGGTCTTCACTATTGAGGATACAAGTAACATCCCGGTATTAGCTGTAAATCAGGAAATGAAAGGGAGGGAGGAACTCAAGAAAACCACGAGGGAAGTGGCACTGAACAAATTGTTGGAGCTGCGGGCTGACAAGTCCTTGGGTCCTGATGGACTTCATCCTAGGGTGCTAAAAGAAGTGGCTATTGAGTTAGTTGATGGATTAGTTTTAATTTTTCAAAATTCCCGAGATTCGCTGAAGGTTCTGTTAGATTGGAAAATAGCCAATGTAACTCTTTTATTCAAAAAGGGAGGGAGACAGAATGCAGGAAACTACAGGCCAGTTAGCTTAACATCGGTCTTAGGGAAAATGTTAGAAGCTATTATTAAAGACGTTATAGCAGGGTATTTAGAAAAATTCAAGGTAATCAGGCAGAGGTAACATGGTTTTGTGAAATGGAAATCATGTTTAACCAATTTATTGGAGTTCTTTGAGGGAGTTACAGGTGCTGTGGACAAAGGTGAACCGGTGGATGTATTGTACTTAGATTTTCTGAAGGTATTTGATAAGGTGCCACATCAAAGGTTATTGCAGAAAATAAAAGCTCATGGCGAAGGGGTAACATTTTGGCATGGGTAGAAGATTGGCTAGCTAACAGGAAACAGACAGTAGGTATAAATGGGTCATTTTCTGGTTGGCAAAATGTAACAAGTGGTGTGCCACAGGAATCTGTGCTGGGGCCTCAACTTTTTACAATTTATATAAATGACTTGGATGAAGGGACTGAAGGTATGGTTACTAAATTTGCTGATGACACAAAGATAGGTAGGAAAGTAACTTGTGAAGAGGAGATAAGGAGGCTGAAAAGGGATATAGATAGGTTCAGTGAGTGGGCAAAGACCTGGCAAATTGAGTATAATGTGGGAAAGTGCAAAATTGTCCACTTTGGCAGAAAGAATAAAAAAGCATATTATCTAAATGGTGAGAGATTGCAGAGCTCTGAGATGCAGAGGGATCTGGGTGTCCTAGTGCATGAATCGCAAAAGGTTAGTATGCAGATACAGCATGTAATTAGGAAAGCTAATAGAATGTTAACGTTTATCGCGAAGGGAATTGAATACAAAAGTAGGGAGGTTATGTTTCAGCTATACAGGGCATTGGTGAGACGACATCTTGAGTGTACAGTACTAGTCTCATTACTTAAGGAAGGATGTAAATGCGTTGGAGGCAGTACAGAGAAGGTTTACTGGACTAATACCTGGAATAGGCGGGCTGTCTTATGAGGAAAGATTGGACAGGCTAGGTTTGTATCCACTGGAATTTAGAAGAGTAAGAGGCGACTTAATTGAAACATATAAGATCCTGAGGGGTCTTGACAGGGTGGATGTGGAAAGGATGTTTCCCGTTGTGGGAGAATGTAGAACTAGGGGTCACTGTTTAAAAATAAGACATTTAAGACAGATGAGAATTTTTTCTCTGAGGGCCATGAGTCTTTGGAATTCTGTTCCTCAAAAGGCAGTGGAAGCAGAGTCTTTGAATATTTTTAAGGCAGAAGTAGATATATTCTTGATAAGCCAGGGGGTGAAAGTTATCAGAGGTAGGTGGAAATGTGGAGTATTCAATTCAGTCATGAACTTATTGAATGGCAGAGTGGCCTTCTCTTGCTCCTAATTCATATTTCATATGTACACATGGATAAATATGCACGACCGTCTTTTATCTTTGCCTAATGGGTGGCTGAGGGAAGGCAGTTAAGCAAGATGGAGTGTTTGTTTAAAGTTAGGGTGGAAAAAAATTAATGATTTCTAAACAGTTACCGGTTTACTGCAACAGAATTCTGATCAAATAGAATTTTCTTCCTTTAGTCAGCTTAATTACAAAATATGGCAGTTAATTAAATGCAACTTTGTGCATCCTGGCCGATTGCAAGCAGCATTTTTGAATTTGGAGGGAAAGATTCTTTTTTTTTTACCATTTTCTTCAGTTATCTTTTCCTGTGCTGCATCCCCACTCAACCTACTAATGGCTGGCTTGACATCGGTGTACTTTAGACATTAGGAAACAGGTGGACAAACTGGACAACTGTTTCCTCAGCTCCAAAATGCAATTTCAAGTCAGCCATTTAGTAAGTGCACGAGAAAATCTGAGATGGTTCTCCCATGTCTTATTCTCGCTGTGAGGGTGGTGGGAGGAGGGGGGCGGGGAATTTTTAAAAAAGCATCAAAATAATGTGAAGTCAGTAACTCAACAATTGAAAGGCCTTTAACATAAATTCATAACAATAGCATGCACATATTTTTAAACAATGTACTGTAAACAGTACATTCACAGATCAATTTTGTAGTCAAACAAATTTCAATATTTGGCACTGGATTAGAATTTAAACCTTTGCTATCCCTTTATGAAGGGGTGTACCAACATTATCATTGGCATTGCAGTTTGGTCTTGACTATGATCTATACTTTTCTTTTGACAAGAGGCTGTAAATATTCTGAACAGACAGAAAAAGCATTTCTAACATGCTCAATAACCTGCACAAAAGGTTTCCAAAACATTTCCGGTGAGAAAAAGACATTTTAATGATTAAGATCTGTCGATGTAAACTGAGGAAAGGTAAATTCTGCAAATGTATAATCCTACCTGCAGTGCCCAATAAAAGTAGGACTGTAACCCAATAGATCCAGAAAAATGCCAAGGCCAGGAAAGTCCAGATTGGCTGAAAGACTAGAAGTGGAATGTGAACGAACACGTTCCCTGCTACATGGAATAAGGCGATCGTAAGAGCCACTCGCTTCCTCATTATTAGCATTAGCAACAGTAAAATGACCTGCAAAATAAAATCATACATTATTTTCCTTCCGTCACACAGGTTTTTGTTAATATGGATATTAGGAGAAGCTGCAGCAGCGGCAATACCTTGGCATTCAGTGCATTGGTGCCCCAAAGTTGTAAGTAAATCTGCAATACTGTTCGGATTATTTTTAAAAGATGTAAAAAGTTGGACAGACACTTCTGGAGGTATGCCTTTAAAGGTTCGATTTTGAAGACTTGAAAGCCCAACCTCCAGGCTGAGGAATGGCAGGAATGATATTGGGGATTAAATAAAAACAGAACATTTGCCCAACAAAGCGGGCTTCCAAGAGAATGACAAAGAAATGAGTGACTGGAAACCTATACCTGAATGGTTACAAATGAAGGTGAGTAGTTTCACTGATGCTGTAACCGCTTTCACACAGGGCCTCTCGTTGCTGCTGCTCTCAGGTGACTGCACATTAGAACTTTCCCGGCTAATTGTGTCAACAGTCACGGAAAGCAAAATGTACATTCTACTGCAGTCACTGGAAGGCCTGTTTGCCGTCACAGAGGCTTCAGCAGTCAGGAGTCTGCTCCATCTGCAGCACTTACCCAAAGCTAGCACATCTTCAGAAATGGCTTCTCCTGCCCAGCATGGTCATCCAGTGTCCCCCTCCCTTTCCTTACTCTCATTTACAGTCATGAAAAGAATGCTGATGACAGCCAGCTTGACCCCTCTGCCACCAGTCTAAACTCAATGAACACTGCATCATTCAGATGCTTAGTCAATACTAAAATCAGGATGAAAAAGAGCTTCCTTCAAGATAATACCTGGAAGAATAACGCCATCCTGTTTGATTCCTGCTCAAATTCTGCATCCCCTCTCGACTCCCTTTCTCCATCTGGCAGTTTCCTTGGGGCAGCCCTGAGTGCACAACCTCATTCCCTCTTTGACATTAAGCTTCGAACTCCACATCACAATCATTTTCAAGAAAACTCATCTGCCCTCACTTCACTGCCATAGCTGCTAAGATGTTAAGCACGCCTGTATCACCTCAAGACTCAATTACTCCAATATTGCGTTTGCCAGCCTCCAAAGTAACCTTCACAAATTGCAACTGGTCCAAATCACCACCATCCACGTCCTACCCTGCACTAAGTCTTGCTCACTCATTAACCTGCCCTTGTCAACCTTCATTGACTTCCTTTTCCCAACAAATCCTTTCCCTCAATGACAAGTCCCTCACAGCCTTGCCCTTCCCATCCTTTGCAAGCTCCTTTAGTTATACGGTCCTACATGTGCCATTTCCCTTCCAACTCTGGCCTCCTTTGCATCCTGCCCTTCGGCCACATCTGGCTCACCTGCACAGTCACTACCATAATCATGCTCCCACAGTGCAGTGGGGGGCGGCACAGTGGTGCAGTGGTTAGCGCCGTAGCCTCAACAGCTCCAGGGACCCGGGTTCGATTCTGGGTACTGCCTGTGCGGAGTTTGCAAGTTCGCCCTGTCACCGCTTGGGTTTTCGCCGGGTGCTCCGGTTTCCTCCCACAGCCAAAGACTTGCAGGTGATAGGTAAATTGGCTGTTGTAAACTGCCCCTAGTGTAGGTAGGTGGTAGGGAATATGGGATTACTGTAGGGTTAGTATAAATGGGTGGTTGTTGGTCGGCACAGACTCGGTGGGCCGAAGGGCCTGTTTCAGTGCTGTATCTCCAAAATAAAAATTAAAAAATACTATTTTCTCATCTTTTTGATATGCTTGCTTATTATTTGGAAAAGCTGCAGATATTGTAATAGACATTTCATACACTAAACTGGATATGTGAAAACGAGTGTGAAACTCATACCAATATGAACGTGAATACAGATTGTGAAATGGATGTGAAAAAATGCATACAGCAATTAGTATGGATGACTGGGCTGTCTTATGAACAGCAAAAGATGTAACATTGATCCATGATTACCATTTATATCATGCTACAGATTCTACCCTGCAATTTCTCAAATCTGAATTAAGGATAGCCTGCATGGATTTGTAAAAGGCAGATCTTGCTTGACGAATAAATTTAATTTTTGATGAAGTTACAGAGAAGGTTGAGGAAAGGAATGCAGTGGATGTTGTTTATATGGATTTTAAGAAAACATTTTAGAAGGTACCACATAAAAGGCCGGTTAACAAAATTGAAGCTCATGGAACAAGAGTGTCAGTGTCCAACTGGATAAAAAAAATAGGCTTATAGACAGAAAACAGTGAGTCATAGTAAATGGTTGCTTTTCAGACTGGAGGATGATAGTGGTATTCCCCAAGGGCCAGTGCTGGGACCACTGCTTTTTTTTTTTAAACATTTTTCTTAAAATAACTTCTATCTTGGAATACAGATTACAATGTCAAACTTTACTGATGACACTTGGAGGTGCGGCAAAGAGGATGGTATGAACCGCCTGCAACAGGACATAGATAGACTAGCAGAATGGGCAGAGGTGGCAGATTGAATTTAATACTGACAAATGTGAGAAGCTGAGTTTTGGCAGAATGAACGGGGAGAGGCAATATAGACTTAATGGCACAGTTCTAAAGAGTGTGCAGGAACAGAGGGACCTTGGGGTGCATATGCATCCATCTTTGAAGGTGGCAGGACCTATTGAGAGATTGGTTAGTAAAGCTCATGGGATCTTGGGATTCATATATAGAGGCATTGAGTGCAAAAGCAGAGAAGTTATGCTGAACCTTTATAAAGCTCTGGTTAGGCCACGACTGGAGTATTGCATCCAGTTCTGGTCACCACACTTCAGGAAGGACGTGAAGGTCCTTGACAAGGTGCAGAGAAGATTTACCAGAATGGTTCCAGGGATGGAAGGTTTTAGTTACAAGGTGAGGTTGGAAAAGCTGGGTTTGTTCTCCTTAGAACAAAGGAGATTAAGGGGAGATTTAATAGAAGTGTACAGGATTATGTCAGTCTTGGGTAAGTTAAACAAAGATAAACATTTTGCATTCACAAATGGTACAAGTCTAGGGGACAAAGATTGAAGGTTTTGGGCAAAAGATGCAGGGGGAAATATGAGGAATGTAAAAAAAGCACTTTCATAATATTTTCTTTTGAGGACTCGTATTTTAGAATTATGGGCATTGGTTTATTTGGGAAAACTGAAAAGACTCCATGGATGTTTTTTTCAAGGGTAACTGAGAGGTCTTGTTTGAAAACAAACCTTTACTGGAAGTCACATGCCTTAAGCTCAATAAACAACAGATACCTTGGTGACTTGGGGAAGATGTTTACAGAGAAGTGACATCAAGATTTATGATGGTCAGGTTGTTTATCTTTTGGGATATTGTTTTGACTTTCTGGCTGGAGGTCAGCCTACCAAGAGAGAAACACCCAGCACATCTTTATGTCGTCATTGTCGACAGGAATAGTGCCGGAAGACTGGAGGATTGCAAATGTTGTCCCCTTGTTCAAGAAGGGGAGTAGAGACAGCCCTGGTAATTATAGACCTGTGAGCCTTACTTCGGTTGTGGGTAAAATGTTGGAAAAGGTTATAAGAGACAGGATTTATAATCATCTTGAAAAGAATAAGTACATTAGAGATAGTCAGCACGGTTTTGTGACGGGTAGGTCGTGCCTCACAAACCTTATTGAGTTTTTCGAGAAGGTGACCAAACAGGTGGATGAGGGTAAAGCAGTGGATGTGGTGTACATGGATTTCAGCAAGGCGTTTGATAAGGTTCCCCACGGTAGGCTATTGCAGAAAATACGCAAGTATGGGGTTGAAGGTGATTTAGAGCTTTGGATCAGAAATTGGCTAGCTGAAAGAAGACAGAGGGTGGTGGTTGATGGCAAATGTTCATCCTGGAGTTTAGTTACTAGTGGTGTACCGCAAGGATCTGTTTTGGGGCCACTGCTGTTTGTCATTTTTATAAATGACCTGGAAGAGGGTGTAGAAGGGTGGGTTAGTAAATTTGCAGATGACACTAAGGTCGGTGGAGTTGTGGATAGTGCCGAAGGATGTTGTCGGGTACAGAGAGACATAGATAGGCTGCAGAGCTGGGCTGAGAGATGGCAAATGGAGTTTAATGCGGAAAAGTGTGAGGTGATTCACTTTGGAAGGAGTAACAGGAATGCAGAGTACTGGGCTAATGGGAGGATTCTTGGTACTGTAGATGAACAGAGAGATCTTGGTGTCCAGGTGCATAAATCCCTGAAGGTTGCTAACCAGGTTAATAGGGCTGTTAAGAAGGCATATGGTGTGTTAGCTTTTATTAGTAGGGGGGTCGAGTTTCGGAGCCACGAGGTCATGCTGCAGCTGTACAAAACTCTGGTGAGACCGCACCTGGAGTATTGCGTGCAGTTCTGGTCACCGCATTATAGGAAGGATGTGGAAGCTATGGAAAGGGTGCAGAGGAGATTTACTAGGATGTTGCCTGGTATGGAGGGAAGGTCTTACGAGGAAAGGCTGAGGGACTTGAGGTTGTTTTCGTTGGAGAGAAGGAGGAGGAGAGGTGACTTAATAGAGACATATAAGATAATCAGAGGGTTAGATAGGGTGGATAGTGAGCGTCTTTTTCCTCGGATGGTGATGGCAAACACGAGGGGACATAGCTTCAAGTTGAGAGGTGATAGATATCGGACAGATGTGAGAGGTAGTTTCTTTACTCAGAGAGTAGTAAGGGCGTGGAACGCCCTGCCTGCAGCAGTAGTAGATTCGCCAACTTTAAGGGCATTTAAGTGGACATTGGATAGACACATGGATGAAAATGGAATAGTGTAGGTCAGATGGTTTCACAGGGCGGCGCAACATCGAGGGCCGAAGTGCCTGTACTGCGCTGTAATGTTCTAAATATCTTTCTTCACTTCTCTGAAAAGTCGAGAGTTCAGTGTGGGTGTGAGAGAGCTAAAATCAGTGATGCCGCATTTCTCCCGAGAAGCTGGAAAAACCTGCCAGATTAATTCTCAATGGCGCCTGAAAGGAACTGCTCCAGAAAAGATCCCAGTGACCCATCGAAGTGTTCTCAGATGCCAGACTGTATGCTATTTTAGGACACAACATATCCCGTCCGTTTTCTTCAAGAATCAACAGATATTTCACAAAGAATTCATTTTTTTGTAAAAGACCTCTGCAGAGAAAATTTCTTTTCTTCTGTTAACCAATATGTGTGAGTGTGTGTGTGTTGTGGTATTTTAAAAGGGTGCCTTCATATTTCAATCTGTGCATGAATACTTTGCTTCGTTTTAGAATAAACTGTTAATTTTGTAGTTCATTAATGAAACCTGGTGGGTATATTTTATTGTGGGATAAAGAGTAGAATATATGATTTACCGTATGGGTAACTGGGTAAACATTTAAATATATGTTGTGACCTGTGGAGAAGTGGAACTAGAAAAGACAGTGCACTCTTTCCACCTCGGTCCTAACAGGAAACACTTTTTCACGCAGTGGATGGCAATAACCTGCAACTCGCTGTGCACTAGGGTGGTGGAAATGGAGACAATCACTGACTTTAAGAGGAAGTTGGATGGCCACTTGACAGAAATTGACTTGCAGGGATATGGGGATCGAGCCAGGGAGTGGGACTGACAGCACAGCTTTGTGGAGAGCCGGCATGAACCCGATGGGCCAAATGGACTCCTCCTGTGCCGTAAATGACTGTGACTACCTTAAAATTGGCCATGGTATTTGTAAAGAGGCAGCACATTTTTTTTTTTTTTTAATTCATTCATGGGATGTGGGCGACGCTGGCAAGGCCAGCACTTATTGCCCATCCCGAATTGCCCTAGCGAAGGTGGTGGTGAGCTGCCTTCTTGAACCACTGCAGTCTATTTGGGGTAGGTATACCCACAGTGCTGTTAGAAAGGGAATTCCAGGATTTTGACCTAGCGACAGCGAAGGAACGGCGATATAGTTCCAAGTCAGGATGGTGTGTGACTTGGAGGGGAACTTGCAGGTGGTGGTGTTCCCATGTATTTGCTACCCTTGTCCTTCTAGTTGGTAGAGGTCGTGGGTTTGGAAGGTGCTGTCTGAGGAGCCTTGGTGCGTTGCTGCAGTGCATCTTGTAGATGGTACACCCTGCTGCCACTGTGCGTCGGTGGTGGAGGGAGTGAATGTTTGTAGATGGGGTGCCAATCAAGCGGGCTGCTTTGTCCTGGATGGTGTCGAGCTTCTTGAGTGTTGTTGGAGCTGCACCCATCCAGGCAAGTGGAGAGTATTCCATCACACTCCTGACTTGTGTCTTGTAGATGGTGGACAGGCTTTGGGGGGGGTCAGGAGGTGAGTTACTCGCCTCAGGATTCCTAGCCTCTGACCTGCTCTTGTAGCCACGGTATTTATATGGCTACTCCAGTTCAGGTTCTGGTCAATGGTAGCCCCTAGGATGTTGATAGTGGGGGATTCAGTGATGGTAATGCTGTTGAATGTCAAGGGGAGATGGTTAGATTCTCTCTTGGAGATAGTCATTGCACTCTTTATTGAAAAAGGGTTGGTCTCCTGGTTTGATGGTAATGGTAACGTGGGGGATATGCCGGGCCATGAGGTTACAGATTGTGGTTGAGTACAATTCTGCTGTTGCTGATGCCCCACAGCGCCTCACGGATGCCCAGTTTTGCACTGCTAGATTTGTTCGAAATCTATCCCATTTAGTGCCACACAACACGACGGACGGGATCCTCAATGTGAAGGCGAGACTTCTTCTCCACAAGGACTGTGCGGTGGTCACTCCTACCAATAGAGTCATGCACAGAAGCATCTGCATCAGGCAGATTGGTGAGGACGAGGTCAAGTATGTTTTTTCCTCGTGTTGGCTCCCCCACCACCTGCCGCAGACCCAGTCTAGCAGCTATGTCCTTTAGGACTCAGCCAGCTCGGTCAGTAGTGGTGATACCGAGCCACTCTTGGTGATGGACATTGAAATCCCCCACCCAGAGTACATTTTGTGCCCTTGCCACCCTCAGTGCTTCCTCCAAGTGGTGTTCAACATGGTGGAGTACTGAGTCATCAGCTGAGGGAGGGCAGTAGGTGGTAATTAATAAGTGGTTACCTTGCCTATGTTTGACCTGATGCCATGAGACTTCATGGGGTCAGGAGTTGATGTTGAGGACTCCCAGGGCAACTCCATTCCAACTGTATACCACTGTCCTGCCACCTCTGGTGGGTCTGTCCTGCCAGTGGGACAGGACATACCCGGGGATGGTGATGGCAGTGTCTGGGACATTGTCTGTAAGGTATGATTCCGTGAGTATGACTATGTCAGGCTGTTGCTTGATTAGTCTGTAGGACAGCTCTCCCATCTTTGGCACAAGTCCCCCCCAGATGTTAGCAAGGAGGATTTTGCAGGGTCGACAGGGCTGGGTTTGCCGTTGTTGTTTCTGTTGCCTAGGTCGATGCCGGGTGGTCCGTCCGGTTTCATTCCTTTTTATTGACTTCGTAGCGGTTAGGTACAACTGAGTGGCTTGCTAGGCCATTTCAGAGGGCATGTAAGAGTTAACCACATTGTAAAAACACATTCTGGAGGGCTGTTGGCGAATAAAGTAATCAGAGATGATATAAATCATCACAACAAACAATAGTTTGGCAACATTTATAAACACAACAGCTATGATCTTCATGGTTTGAGCCATCAGATAAAATGCACCATTGCTTGCTGCCAGCAGACCTTTGCTATACCAGAATTTAAAATGGTAACCACAAATGGAAAAGACATGTATTGCTGTTTGTAAGGCAAGACAATCCAATCCTCCCGAGTAGATGCATGCCACCTATATGAACATGGATATGCGAGTATGATAACTGAAGATTACTATTGTCACACACCCTACCCTGGCTGCTATTTCCAAAGTACTGACAGCACATTCAGTCCACAGGTCCATGCCAGCCTTTATGCTCCATACGAGCCTCCTCCCACCCCTCGGGCGGAATTTTATTTGCGCAGGGGCTCATTTAAATAGAGGGGGTGGAGCAGCCGCCTCCGATGATGCAAGAGGGCGGCCGCCGCTTCCCCAGCAACGGCATCCACCGCCACTGCGCAGGCGCCTTTGCCATTTTTTTTTTTTTATAAAGGGCTTCAAGCCCTTCAGTAACATTTTTAAATTTGAAGGTCCCGATCTCCGGGAAATGAAAATAAATTTAAATTTAAACTCTAAATCCCAACACTCACCCCCCAATGGACAATTTATATATTAATTGCCCTCTCCCCCATAATAAACATTAGTATCTTGTACTTCCCCTCCCCCCCCCCGAAAATTAGTTCCCTTTGACCCTCAACCCCTTCCCACCATCCCCACATCCAATTAAAATTGATTTCCCCGCTCCTCCACCCCTGAAAATTCTATTGCTCCCCCCTCCCCACCAGGTTCTCGCCCGGAACTCAGTGCAGAGTTCCGAAGGCGCACGGAGCACAAACGGCGGCCATAATATCGCAGTGGGACGGCCGCCGCCTGCAGGTAGTTTAATTTGAATTTCATTAGGCCTCATTTTAATATCGAGATGAAGGACCCGCTGCCTGGCAGAGTTGGGGGGGGGACCGCACCGAGGTCCTGCCACCACTGGTAATATGTGGCAGGCCCTTCTCGACGTCGCGGCTCGAGGCGGGCCTCTCCCCGCAGCATTTGACCGGCCCCCGCGCCGCAACCTGCAGCGTTGAGGGGCCAGTAAAATTCAGCTTTTCTTCATCTAACTCCATCAATATATCCCTGTATTTGTTTCTCCCTCATGTGCTTATCTAGATTCCCGTTGAATGCATCTGTGTTATTCACCTCAATTATTCAATGTGGTAGTGAGTTCCACATTCCAACCACTCTAGGTAAAACAAAACTTCGCCTCAGTTCCTTACTGGAGTTAATAGTGACTATCTTATATTTTCGGCCGCTAGTTACAGTTTTGCCTGCAAGTGGAAACATATTCTCCACGTCTACCTTATCAGGCATTTTCATAATCTTGACGACCTCAATCAGGTCACCCCTCAGTCTTCTCTTTTTCTAGAGTAAAGAGCTTCAATCTGTTCAATCTTTCCTGATAGTTATCACCACTCAGTTCCTGCATCATTCTAGCATTGCTACACCTAAAATTATTAACTTTAAATACACTTTAAGTGGAGCACTCACCGTAACTACTGTCGCAACAATGGCATACACCAGAAGAGCCTGAACATTATCTTCTGCCACCTTGCCATCTGCTTCAATTGTTTTTTCTTTGACCGACTTCTTTTGATCAGCGTACAACCACCAAAGGACAGCCGTACCCCCTGCACAAGAGGGGGTTGAAAAAACAGTTAGAAAGCCAAACAGCTTTTGAAAACAAAAAGCAAACAGCCAGAATTGGAGAAGTGCAGAAATCTCCGAAGGGTGCAGGGCTGGAGGAGGTCACAGAGATAGGGAAGGGCAAGGCTACAAGGGATTTGAAAACACGGATTGAGAATTTTAAATTGATGTGTCGCTGGACAAGAAGCCAAGGTAGGTCAGCAACCATACAGTTGATGGCTGAATGGGATTTGGACTTTTGGATGTGCTCAGGTTTATAGGTTAAGCATGCGATGATGGCCAAGAAAGCATTGTAACAATTGAGTCTGGAAGTGACAACAGCATTAATAAGTGTTACACCAGCAGGAAGGCTGAGACAGCAACTGAGACGGGCTATGTTAGAGGTGAAATTAGGCAGTCTTTGTAATGGGGGAATATACAGCACAAGGTCAAATTGTATGCAGAGGTTGTGAGCAGTTTGGTTTAACCAGAGACATTGCCTCATGATGGGGACGGAATTGGCATCAAGAGTACAGAGCTTGCAGTGGGGACTGAAGGCAATGTTTAATTGAAGGGAATTGCAGCTCAACCTGGAATGGATGTTGGACAAGCTGTCTGAAACAACCTGACAATGAGTGAGGCAGCAGTAGGGGTTTCTACACCATCTGTAATGTTCATCCAGATATTATTTTGAGGAGGGGCAGAGGAAAGGTCGAGACAGTTGGTGAAGAGCGTTATAAAAGTGGTTCAATTTTTTTATTTTTTTGAGGACTCGGGTTTTAGAATTATGCAGATGCATTCACTAGAGGACTGACGTGATTCCATAGATGCTGGACTTTTTTTTTTATAAAAAGGATTCTGTTTAAAAACATTTACTGGATGTCACATGTTTTCAGCTAAGTAACTAACAGGTGCCTTCTGACTATGGGAGTTGTTTACAAGTGGCATGTCAAGATTTATGGTGCTCAAGAGTGGGTTTCATTTTTGAATACTGTTTGTCAGCTGGGTTTGTAGCCTACTAAAAGAAACACACAGCTCATCTTTTCTCCACCTCTGAGAAACCCTGCAAAAAATCCAGTATGTGATAGCTGTAACGCCTGATGCCACATTTCTCCTGAGAAGTTTCTGGAAGACTTCCTCTCGACATCTCCTGAACAAATAGCTTCTGAAAAGATCCCAGTGACCCATCTATGGGTACTCGGACGCCAGACTGTATGCCATCTGGAACATAACATATCTTATCCTCTTTCAAGATTAACAAGTACTTTGGCCAAAGCACCTTTATTTTTCCTTTAAATGGAGTGTATGTTTGTGTATGTGTTGGGTATTTAGAAGAGATATATATATTTACTGTCATATTTCAAACTGTTTGCTAAAGCCTTGCCTCTTCATTGACCAAGTCTAGTACGATAATAAATTAATACTTTTGTTGTTTATTAAAGAAGCCTGGTTGGTGGATTTTATTCTAGTGAAGAAGTGGAACTAGAGAAAGGCAGTGCACTCCTCCTGCCTTGGTTGCAACAAGAGGCAGAACTGAGCATCATCAGTGCCCATGTGGAAACTAACTCACATCTTCAGATGATGTCACCAAAGGGCAACATGTAGATAGGAAAGAGGAAGGGGGTCAAGAATAAATCCTTAGGGGTCTCCAGAGATGAGCGTGCAGAAGCAGGAAGAGAAGGCACTGCTGGAGATGCTCTGGCTACAACTGGATATGGAAGAGTGGAACCAAGTGAGGGCAGTCCTACTGAGCTGGGTAAGGAGGAAATTGTAGTTGGCTCCAGAGAAGTCAAGAATTAGGAGAAGGGATGGTACACCAAGGACACAGTCAGGGAAGATGTAATTTGTGACTTTATTTCGAATGGTTTAGTACTGTGCAAGGGGCTGACACCACCCTTTACACTAGATACGGAACAGGTTTTTAATATTAAAAAGCCTTTGCCTTTTTTTTCCTCCTCTGGTATCCAAGCACATTCCAGTAACTATCAGAAGATGCAAAGCACTATGTCTTGATCAGAGAAACATTCCCCCTTAATATGGAGAATTTGAAATAGATATACTTATTAAAAACCAAAATCAGCAGTTTTAAAATATTCTTACCACTTACTATAATCAACTTACCAATTGAACCAAGGATGGTGAGAATTGCAAGGATCCAAACAAGTACTTTGGAGATGTATCTAATTACAACCATTAACAACATCGCCAAAACTGCCAAAACACAAAAAGGATTAACAGCACATGAGTACCATATAGAACTGCACTTTCAAGGAACTACAACATTGACAGGTAGGGTGGGAAGACAAAACTTTTAGTTGAACTTGTATTTGCTATCTACTCAGAAGTAGAGCTACATTTCTGAAAAATTCTACAACAACCATGTTTGCAATTTTGGCAATGGATGGATCAGGTTGGTACACTGGCCTTCCTCCTCTGCGAACCCAGACTTTAATCCAGGCCAGAGCAATGGAAGAAAAATCTCCTTCCTGCTGCCTCCTCGTAGACACATCTAATACAAGATCTCTATCCTCCCACTGGGAACCTCATTTATCTTATCCCGACTTGCAACAAAAATCATGTCTCCTTAAACAGGAGAACATTGCAACAAGGAGTTAAAGCTGTTGAGTTTTACTGTTTGAGAGGCTGCAAAGACAGTATATATTAAAAGGAAAGCAAGCAAAATAGAGATGACCAATTATTCATCTTTGTAGAGCACAGGTCCCCAATTATATTCAGACAAGGTCAACTCACCTCATTCACCAACTATACTGAAATCTGGATGGAAGTCAATTCTGGTTTTTATATTGGCAACAGAAGTCTATATTCTCTCTTTTGTTACTCTTCAGCTGTGTCTGTTACTCTCTCCCTTGCTCTTGGTTTCCCACTTTTCCCCCTTTCTCAGTGTTTCCCTGTTTCAGCCTTTCTCCGTTACTCTGCCTGGATTCTGCAGCCACTGTAATTTCAAAGAACAGTCATATGGCAAAGTTCAGCTGTGTTACAAAATGGGAGCCTCCTTCCATTTATAGAGTAAATATTATAAACCTTTCTAGTCTGAAGATCTGCATTTTATAATTTGAAGTTAACTCATGCCAACTGATTAATGTACAGTTTCACAAAAAAATCAATTTTAATTTGAATCATTTATATTTCATTAACCTCTCTCATTCTGGTTTTATTCCTCCTGTGGTTGCATTTCCTCCTACTTTCACTTTCTTTAAGAAAATTCATTTTATTTCCATTTTTCCTCAACCATATTTTAACACAAGGTCAGTCGCATAATGAGAATCTTGAGCTAGGAAACAGCATTGGCTGTGTGTAGATGCGATAGTGCAGCTAAGTTAAAGCTATTTAGTAACTCTTGAGGCCCTGGGACATGGCATGCTGTATCTGTTTTTTATAATGGTTATGGTTTGCTCATTTTATACATTATAACAACATTCTGTACTCATGCTACTGCTGTTAGTGCTCCCACTGGTATTCCTGACCTGGTGTGCCCTCTAAAAGGTAATATTGTATTTTGAGCAATTCAACACCATATTTCTTGTGTGTATGATTACAAACCAATTTTGCATTCCCACACTTCCATCCAGATCAAGATTCCCACAAGTTTTTGACAGTTTGAGTGGCCTTGACTTCACACACACTTCAGATGGATGCCCCAAATGGTCAAAAAAGTAGTTTAAAAAATCGTGAATGAAAATATTAAGGCATGAAAAAATGTAATCAGGCCATTGCGAAATAGCCAAGATTTTGTTTTTATTTTGTTTGTAGCACTATTTTGGATATCAAAAATTAGAATTACAAGAAACAAATGATGGACAGAAAGATGTACAATTTCTTAGACAACAGGTCAGGCAGTATCTGTGGAGAGAAAAACAAGAGATAACGTTTCACACGGACCTGAAACATTAACTGTTTTTCTCTCCACAGATGCTGCCTGACAAGTATTTCCAGCATTTTCTGCTTTTGCTTCAGATTTAAAGCATCCACAGTATTTTGCTTTTGTACAATTTCTTAGAGCGAGTTAGTTGGTTCACCCAACTGGTCACTTTTTCCTAATATACTACATTTCTGAATCACTTTTTACTTTTCAGATCTGTACATTCTCAGCACTTCAGCTTTGATTCACAAGTTTGTGAACCATCAAGGCACAACAGGAACTAAGTATACACTGATAGGAAGTGCAAGCTACACCCAAGACTCAACACATTTCCAGCTGAGGCACAGGATGCATAGTTATGACATGCACTGTGGAATACATCAGCATAAGTGACATAGTGATTAAAACTGCTTACTGAAGTATTATGGGAGCATTATTGGTATTCGAGTTCAAATATACTCCTTCACAGGAAGATATTTTAGATAGGCTAGTGGAAAGTGCATTAGAATGCTGGGTTTTTTAAAGCTGGCTCAAAAGGTCACAATTGAGAACATGGGTATAGTTTGCAAACCTTTATGCATTCCCATCCCTGTCCAGAACCTTAGAGGCAACATGATATTTGACACTGACTTAAACCGGTTTCCAAGATGGTTCATTTAAAGCGCTGACTGCAAATATGCTGTACTTGTATAGAGCTTAAAGTAATCCTGCTCTGTGCCCTGCTCATGAGCTATAGCAATGTTCCCACATAGGAACAGTTATGGTGGCACTGTTTTTGGGGCAGGGGGGTGGGGGCAGTGAGATACACGAGTGTTTAAGAGGAGCTCCACAGAAGGACAGGACCTACTTTGGAGGTTGGGGGGGCAGGGTGGGGTGGGGGGGGGGGGGCGTGGGTGAACAGAAGAGAGAAATGGGCAACACAAGTGGGATCTAGTAGAGGCAACTGTGGATGAGGAACGATCGTTAGAATGCTTAGTGAAGAACAGAGCCACCGAGATTAAAAGCTCAAATAAAAAATTGGCAAGTTTAAGCATAATGGAGATACAAAGGAATAAATTTTGTGTGTGGGCTGCAGGTCCCGAAGTCAGCACCAGAAGCAGGTGCAGCATCCGTTGGGGCAATGAGCAGCCTGCTGAATGCAATTAAGTGGCGGACAGCCAATTAAGGTTTAAGAGGTGCAGGAACCGGCCAGTGAGAGGACGGAGGGAGCGACAAAGGAGGCATCAGGTAAGGCCGCGGAAGCACCAGGTGCCAGATTTAAAGGGCTGACACCCCCGCCCGACTGCTGCCGGCTGGGGCGCAGTCCCCACCCAACTGCTGCATTCCAGAGTGCCAAGGATCAGAGTGGAAGCCTGTAGGCAGAATGGCAGAAGGAAAATAAAAGCAAAATACTGCGGATGCTGGAAATCTGAAATAAAAACAAGAAATGCTGGAGTCACTCAGCAGGTCTGGCAGCATCTGTGGAAAGAGAAGCAGAGTTAACGTTTCGGGTCAGTGACCCTTCATCGGAACTGATAAATATTAGAAAAGTCACAGGTTATAAGCAAGTGAGGTGGGGGTGGGGCAAGAGATAACAAAGGAGATCTAGATTGGACCAGGCCACATAGCTGACCAAAAGGTCACGGAGCAAAGGCAAACAATATGTTAATGGTGTGTTGAAAGACAAAGCATTAGTACAGATTAGGTGTAAGTACACTGAATATGGCAGATCAGGTGTAAATACACTGAATATGGCAGAAGGAAAACCCCGGGTGCCCCCATGGCTCAGCGATGCCTCCCTCCCTCTGCTTCAGGCTGCATGGGTAAGGTAGGAGGTCCTCTTTCCCATGGATGGGATGAGGAGGCCAGCCTGCCTGACCAAGCAAGCCTGGACGGAGACAGCGGAGGTCAGCAGCTGTATGGCCATAACAAGGTCCTGGATCCAGTGCCGGAAAAGGGTCAATGACCTGATCCAGTCTGCCAAGGTGAAAGTTCCATTCATTTCCAACATTTTTGGCCTAGTTTGTATCAGAGTGAGATAATTTGTTTGGTGGAGAAACCGTGGCAATGCAGCTCTGGAGTCGGAAATGGGGCCAGAGGCATGGTAGCACTTTAGTGAGATGTGCCTGTCAATGCATTCCCCTGCATAGTCCCTTGAGTGTAGCCACATGCGTGCCCCATCATGGCTCGCTGGACTATTAACAGAGGTTTGGGGTCTTTAGGTCTTTAGGATTAACTTCGTTAATCACTGTGGGTGCAGGAGAAGAATGCCCATAACAGGAAGGAGCGTGTCAAGATCAGCAGCGGAGTGCCTTAACCCTGATGGAGGATGCGGCCAGGGAATTGGCAGGGCAACAAGGCGCCTGCGTCATAACAGACGGCAGGAAAGGGGCGCCCACCCAAGAGAGCGAGCATCTTCTGGGGCATAAGTGTGCATCTGGTGCCAAAGAGCCATGCTGCACGTGATCCCCCTGCATCAATGGAGAAGCGCATTTGGCGTGGTCAGAATGTCACGATGGGCAAACCTAGACCCTTCTACGTCTATGATCTTTCATGCAGCTCAAGATGAACAAGAGGAGAGAGGAGCTCTGGAAGCTGGGGGACAGTTGGCTACCTCTGAGGAGGGCCCAATGTCACATCATTCCCCTGCATGCTCCACCAGCACAGATAGTTTCATGTCAGTGGGTAGTCGCATGTGCTTAAATTTGGGTACACACCTGGTGAGCAGATCACAGACGTGCCCGGGCAGCTGACAGAGGTGAGATAGCCTAGGCCACCAGCAGTCGGAGGCCAGTCCCATGCTGAGGCCCAGGCTGATGTGCCTCTGATGCTGGTGGCAACATGGGAAATGCCACAGCTGCAGCGAGAGTAAGGTTACATCTGGCAGAAATGCCACAGGCTATGTGTGCACAAGCGCTGACAATGGAAGAGTCCAGCAGGCCTTGGGTGCTGCCATGTTTCTGCCGATTGTGCATCAGGCTTTTTCCATTGAGAGACTGGTGACTCTCATGGATAGTCGCATCCAGTAGATCAATCAGTGGATGCTGGAGATGCACGCAGAACTGCACTCAATCACATTGTCCATGAACTCCATGCAGTGGTGGTAAGGCGAGTGGGGAATGAGCCCCTGGAAGCTCCAACAGGTCCACGTCTCTCTCAGGTCAGCAGGGAGGTACAACAGTACATTATAAGGGGTGAGGAGTGGCTGCCTTCCACATCTGGGGGTTTCTCTCAGGGCGCTCTTGGTGTGGACAGTGGCTTCGAAGCCACCAGCGCTTCAATCATTCCTGCGCCTATGCAGGTGGCCCTCAGTGGTCCTCCAGGCCTCAGTCAGCCAGAGGACAAGTACCAATGTCACCTTCAGAGACAGTGCCACTCTGACATCTGCAGATAGTTGAGCTGCGGCTTGTAAACCCATTCTGGAGGGTACTACCTTCTGCACACTGGACGTTGTTGGCATGCCTCCTGTCCCTGAGACTGGCCCTTCTCTGCACCTCCCACACCACACCTTCCCCCATACACCCACCCGCACCCCCCCGCCCCAAAGTTGTGCGAATCCCTTGCTCATGTCTATATCTCCCTCCTTCTCTGCTGCTCCTCCCCCTCCTCCATGGGGGTCTCGAAGCCAAGGCAAATGAGGCACGAGATTGCTTCTCCCTGAACACAAGGCCTTCAGGCCAAACAGACATTAGCCAACACCCCCCACTTACTCATGACTTTCAATGTGTCAGTCATAGATACTGCACTGAAACAGGCCCTTCAGCCCACCGAGTCTGTGCTGACCATCAACCACCCAATTATACTAATCCTACATTAATCCCATATTCCCTACCACATCCCCACCTTCCCTCAATTCTCCTACCACCTACCTACACTAGGGGCAATTTACAATGGCCAATTTACCCCATCAACCTGCAAGTCTTTGGTTATGGGAAGAAACCCACGCTGTCACAGGTAGAACTTGCAAACTCTGCACAGGCAGTACCCAGAACCGAACCTGGGTCACTGGAGCTGTGAGGCTGCGGTGCTAACCACTGCGCCAATGTGGTGGCAATGCCTCAATGCCACTCTGGTATGGCTCCCCCACAGTGCTAGCACATTAGCCCCCACTCCTTACAATGTTTCTTGATGCACCCCCTCTTCCAACCGTCCTGCCAAGCAAGGCTGCCTCACCCGATGGCTTCCCTGCGAAGCCAACACTGAGCTCCTGCCTCCTTATTGCCTTCTTTCACCAGACGAGGCCCTGAAGCCTCGTGGTTTCTGTGCACCATCAGGAAAATTTGAAACTCTGAATAAAATTACCATTGGATTGTTAACTACCTTAATTAGCTTCACGCCTCATGAATGTGCGAAGTCTGTCCTCCATGTCGGCCGCTGACAGTAAAATCCGCAAGGGGCTGACAGTCTTCCGCCCTAATTTTATGCCTCCCTGCCGCCTCCATTCCAGTCTCCAAAAGCTCCTTAAAATTCAGCCCATAGTTTTGCACACGATAGAGATTCAGAGCCTCCATTCGCATACACCCCTTTCCACTAAATATAACCAGACACTGTTCTCAAAGATATGCACAAACCTTCAGCTCAATAATCCTAAACTGAAAAACCCTTCTGACTGTCTCCATAGTATTCCTGGCTCCCAGATATCAGGACGCCCACCAATAGTCTCAGACCTCAGCCACCCCATCCAAGTGCTTCCACACCAACAAGCAATCTTCACCAATGCTCCCAGATTCTGCCAGTTTAACCAGGTCTTCTGAAGCCTACAATTTCCCTCCCACACAGCACAACTGCAGCTCAAACAACTACCACACATCAGCATCCTCTCCCCATACTCCCTGATGCAGAAGTATCAAGAGGCAAGGGAAGTGTGAGAAGCCAGAAGAGTGTAGAACTTACCGTCAATGGGAGTGACTGGATACACATATTGAAATTGTCATAAAAATATTATATATATTACTGAACTGAATCTAAATTTATTTTAAGTTTACTTTATTTTTTTAGCTGTCCAATGCTAGAAATTATTTAAAGTTGTTTATTCTGCACCTTGACTGTAAGCTCGTTTGAGGTGTCATTAGCTAATTAGTTACAAAAGATGCGAGACGCCAGAGGAGCATGGGGTTTAACTCCAGTGGGAGTTCAACCTTGACTGTTAAGAGAAGTAAATAAGAGAAGTTTGATTCTTGGGAATTTGGTTCTGGTGGAAATTCAAGCTAACATTATCTACATTTTTAAAGTTAGATGGAAATTAAACATTATTGATACTTTGTGGATCTAGAGAAATTGCATTTGCATTTAATGGCAGGGGAAAAAAAGTGCCTTTGGAGCAGAGAATGTCTCTGCTTTGAGCAGCACATGGCTACATCCTACATCAGAGAAGATGAGGAGTTTCTGGATCACACTCTCCAGTTCACTGAACAGGCAGAGGAAGAGACAGGACACTCAGATGCAGGGAATGTGAGTTACAGAACTGTCCAGACGTTGCGGTTGGATAAGGAGGTGGTGGACAGTGACAGCAGTGACTCCATTCAAAAGCAGGGTGGCCCTGAGCAACAATGCAACACCCTGGAGCAAGGGACTATCCAAGAAGGCACATGGCAGGTAGACTTGGAGCAGTAGCAGCAAAGGGATCCTATATTTGCAGTATAAGTAGCCTTTTTTGCAGGTATGATTCTTCCTTGGTCCATCCTAGGGTGAAGAACAATGAAAATTTCTGGGAAAAGACCTTACAAATCATAGACAGAAGCACATTTGAGGTTTTACAGAGGAAGTTTAATGAGTTAGGCACTAGACAGAAAACCAGGATGTCAAGCATGGCCATCTCCAGATTGTTTCCTGTGCCATATGCTGAACAAGCTAGACAGGAAGATTAGGAAGGTCATGCGTCACTAGAGGGCTAGGTTTAGAGGAAAGAGTGCTCACATTCTTGGGACATTGATGCAATTGCTGCAACAAGGGAAGGCGACACCAAAGGGACAGCAGAAGGCTTAGCTCAAAATACTATTATGCCCATTTTATCTTCTTCAAGTACTACAAAAACCTTTACCAACAATCTGCATTTCTCAGGTTTTAATTAACCCAAGAGCTACAAATTTACATGTCAAAGTGCTTTGATTTTAACTAGTCATACAATGCACTACAATAGTCTGTTTCAAAACAAAAGGTTTAGAGGAAATTTAAACAAAATGAGTATTCATTGAAAGCCTGAAAAGAACCCAAGGAGCAGGGGAGTTCTCCCTGATGTCCTGGCTAACAGTTATCCCTCAAAAAACTCCTCAAAACAGATTAGCTGGTCATTATCACATTGCTGTTTGTAGGGACTTGCTGTTTGTGGAGACTTGCTGTGTGCAAGCTGGCTACTGTGTTTCTTGCATTACAATTAATGATTACACTTCAGAAAAATGTAATTGGCTGGAAATCGCTTTGGGACTTTTTGAGATTGTGACAGGTGCTATATAATTGCAAGTGTTTCTTTCAAAAGAAACCTTATGGCTCTATTCGGTCTCTGTCACTATCTCCAATAATGCAAATCAGCATCAATAAAATCCCTCTGATGGCATTTTAACAAGAAAGCAAAGGAAATCTAACCTCAAAAGCAATGAACTCTGGCTTTCTTTTTGCCCAGCATTTTATCAGCATGCTGATTTAGCCAACTCTACACCTACATATTAGACAAGGATTCGAATTACAATTTTACATCTCTACAGCTTTTCATAATATTTTCCAATTCCACATTTCCATTTAAAGCACCCCAGGGAACACAAAAATCATATTTATGACAAACTAATACGAAACAAACATTAAAAAGAGGACAAATGGCTTCTGAGTTAGAGATCTAAAAAGAGAATACATTTATATAAGGTCAGTGGCTGTTCATAAAATTTCTCATTAGTTGAGACAGTTATTCCCAATGTCAAGCTCACCTTTGTAAGAAATTTTTAAAACAAATAACGATGTACATTACTTTGGGATGCAATAACTTGCTAAATGTAAGCAGACCACTTATGCTAAATTAAATGATTCAATAACACAACTCCTGGTTCAATATTGCTTAATTTTTTTTTTTAAAAAGGATGTATTCAAGAATCATTACCTAGAGATAAAAAGCAAAGTCCAATTATAATTTCTTTGCTGGTCATTACTCCAGTAACCACTCTCTGCAAGACACTATTGTCACTGACGAAGGTGGTCAGAGCCTTAATAAACTTGAAATAGCAGTCACTTTCCACTGGGGCACAACGATGGAAGAATGGTACAGGTTTACTAGTGTAAAACAAAAAGACAGGAAAAATGGAATGTCAAATTAATATCAATAATGGAGATGATAGACGACAGTGATAGGCACCATTACATTTTTAAAACTGTGCATTACAAATGTCAAACCTATTCGAGCTGCAACCAGTCCTTCACATTATTCTTTATTAATAATGCAAAATAAGTCAACCAAATTAAAATGAACTCATTTATTTTTTTAAACCCAGCTTCCATTACACTGGGGTAATAGAATAAAACTGCACACAACTTAAAAGCATCTTATAAACCCATCATAAATCATGTTAAAACTAGTATCTACAAAATAGCCCATCACATTTTTCCAAATGAACGTTTCAAATAATTTCAAAATATGAACCCATTTATCCACTGATGAATTGTGTGCATATCTTTTGATAACTTCCTTGATTTTTGCATCTCCATTCAGTTCCCAATTGCCCCACAAGGGGCTGAGATAAAATCTGCAGACATAATGCAGACTTCAATTCGAATCAATGCAGTTCCAGAACAGGTTAACAAAGAGTCTGGTCCTGAAACACTGCCCCCAACCCCACCTCACCAATCCTTCGTTATATGTGCTGTTCCCCACTAACTGGAGTTGAACGCACTCCAGCACAGTGCAACGCTTTGCTTCAAACTGCAACTTACCTATCCAGGTAGTAGTACTTTACCTTTAGAGAGACTGAGCTGCTGCTGCTTAAAGAAACAGTGCAGCATGAACAGACAGTAGCTATGCATGCAACCTTATCAGAGATTGAGCAGTGCGTGATGAAAAATATTGTTACTTTTATAGATTCAAGTCAAAGTTAAAAGATTTCCCTGAACAATGCACAATAAACAATACAGCCCTTTCAAATAGAAACCCATGTAGAGATTCATTAACACAAGAGCAGTGTTCATCCTTGGACTGGACCCCAACCATCATGCGTCAGCAACATATTGATGGTTCTGGGAACCCCTGGATCACTTCTTCCTCCTTGCCACCTTATTTCTCTTTGGACGGGAAAATTTTGCAATTGTGGGAAATAGCCATGGACCTCAGGAAATCACACCAAGGTTTTGGTGGTGCCAGGTACAGCATTAGGGTCAAAGTCCCTTTGAAATAGTCACACTTGGGCCAGGGTAAGCTTTCTTTGGTGAGGTGAGGTGAGAGTGACTGCCCTTGACATCAAGGTAGCATTTGACAGAGTATGACATCAAGGAGCCCTAGCAAAACTGGAGTCAATGGAAATCAGGGGGAAAACTCTCCACTGGTTGAAGTCATACCTAGTGCAAAGGAAGATGGTTGTGGTTGTTAGAGCTCAATCAGCTCAGTCCCAGGACATCATTGCAGGAGTTCCTCAGGGTACTGTCCTGGCCCAACCATCTTCAGCTGCTTCATCAATGACCTTCCCTCCTCCATCATAAGATTAGAAGTGGGGATGTTCGCTGATGACTGCACAATATTCGGCAACATTCACGACTCTTCATAATGGAGCAGCCAGTGTCCAAATGCAACTTCCAGGCTTGGGCTGTTAAGTGGCAAGTAACAGGCAATGAACATCTCAAACAAGAGAGAATCTAACTATCTTCCCTTGATGTTCAATGGCATCAACCATCCTGAAGGTTACCATTGACCAGAAACTGAACTAGACCAGCCACATAAATACTGTGGCTACAAGAGCAGGTCAGATGCTGGAAATTCTGCAGTGGGCAACACCTCCTGATTCCCCAATGCCTGTCCACCATCTACAAGGCACAAGTCAGGGGTGTGATGGAATACCTAGATGGATGTAGCTCCACAGTATTCAAGAAGCTCGACACCATCCAGGACATGCAGCCCACTTAACTGGCACCCCATCCACCACTGTCAACATTCACTCCCTTCCCCACCAACGCAGAGTGGCAGCAGTGTGCACCATCTACAAGATGCACTGTAGCAACTCACCAAGACCCCTTCAACAGCACCTTCCAAACCCATGACCTCGACCACCTAGAAGGACAAGGGGAGCAGATGCATGGGAACACCACCATCTATATGTTCCCCTCCAAGCCACACACCACCCTGACTTGGAACTATATCACTGTTCTTTCACGGTCGCTGGGTCTGGAACTCCCTTCCTAACAGCACTGTGGGTGTACCTACACCCCAAAGACTGCAGCAGTTCAAGGCAGCAGCTCACCACCTTCTCAAAGGCAATTAGGGATGGGCAATAAAAGCTGGCTTAGCCAGCGATGCCCACATCCCATGAATGAATTTTTAAAAGTGTCAGTATAGGGAAATCCAAAAATTGGGAGCCGACAAATCAGCTTATTTTGAAGGGCAAAATCACCAAATGTGTTTTGTTCTACAGAAGTCAGGCTGCACACTGTTCCAAAGCATCATGGGTTTTTAAGACCCAGACAAGAGAATCCAGTTCAATTTTTGTTTGGTTTCAAAATTGTTTCAATATCAACTTGCATTATTCAAGTAAAGAGACATAATGGAGAAGCAGCTCGTCATCTCCAGTTTCCCAGCTTCACACTGCCTATACCACATGAAACAGTTAGAAAGATTCCAGGTGACACTCATCGAACTCCGTAAGATGCTAATGGCAAGATTTCTGATTGCTTGTTTTTGTTATAAAGCACTTCATAAATTGGACAAATCCAGCATTATACTACCAGTCTGTAATCTGTATATCATTCTTCTGTATAATTATCTCACTTGCAAATTAATCTCACCACAAGTTTGAGCTTCAATGTTTAGCCCTGATTGTGTTGTATTTACCACCTTTCAGAGTAGACTGGAGAATCTGGGTGGCATCCCACACAGCCTCAGATGTATACCACGATTAAGCAATAACTGTTGGTCCCTTGGCATGCAATTACAGGTACAACATACAGAAGGTTGCATAGGAGAGTCAGTCTGCCTATGGCAACTGCTTTTTCACAACAAGCACAATTTAACCTAATTGGTTCCTGAGTACAACAAATTAAAGGATTAGGAGAAAGTTCAAGTTATTACAGGAATTGGAGGTCATTGATTTGGAGAATGAATAGAGTGAGAGAAATAAGAGAATCCTTAAGGAATTCTTGAGCTAATGATAAAGAGGCAGGATGAATCATCAACAGCACAGACATGCAATCTGAGGGGAAATTACAAAGCTTTGATGGAAGACTTTAGAATGGTAATGGGTCTGGTATTGTCAAAGATGATGACAAGTGGATCACCAAGACATTTAGCACAGGGTTCGAGATAAATAAGGACAAGACATCTAAATAGAAGAACTAAGACAAAAATAATAGTGGGCTTCATAAAGAATGACAACTATCAAGTAATAAAATAACTATTTGAGAATTAACAGTTTTGTTAACTTTGGAAACTACATATAAAAGTAGTTTTAAGGATACAAAGGTTCACTTGGGGATGGACGAAAACAAGCCAATTTCTGAAGTACAGAAAAGTGGTCCGGCAGATAATTAAAACACAGGTAAAGTTCAGAAGGCACACACACTTAGCAACAACGGATATCATCAAGACCACAAACGTTATTAGAATTCAGACAGTGCTGAAGCCAACACACATGAATAACACTGTCTAATGTTGATCATGGTAAAACACCAGACTAGAGCAAAGCCAGGTAGAGGGGAGGGGGATCTTTGGCCAAGATCAAGACTAGAATTGGAGGTAGAATGATGAGCCCAAAAAGATCAGTTTTCTCTTCAGGAAGAGTAGCATTTAAACATCAAAATGGAGATAGAGGGGATGGGAAAGGAAGTTTCAGAAATTTCACATGAAACCTTAGGCAAGGGGCCAAATGAGAGACTAGGGTAAAGTAGCAAAACAATGCATAAGCAAAGGGCTGGCTGCCTGTTTCAGGTACAGGCTTTGGGTGTTTCCTTTTCTGACTTTACCAATATGATGGGCAGGGCACTTCCCATGTGATGAGGTCATGTGCTCCTCTCCCACCCACCGTACCACATATAGGATTCTTAAGCGCTGATTTTGCGCCTGAAAAATAGGTGGGGTGCTATCAGATTTCTCCACAAATGTGTCTATATTTAGCAACATCTAATAGCCAATCAGAACTGAGGAAATCTTTAAATTGGCAAAAACAAGCATCAACTCATTGAAGGACATAAAACTGCAGCGCTGAAGATATATACAGGAAGGATACAGATAGTTCAATCGTTCACTTGGAAAATAGAAACACTTCACATCTTGAGATGTACGAAATATAATTAGTTTGAATTAGGAATTGCTCAAACTCAGTTCAATATGCAAACACAAACTTCAAGTTATAAACTCATTAATCACAGCTTGTGAAGAAGCTTCACATTTTCATATTGCACAGAACACATTTAAGAAAAAGTGTTTTTTTTTCAAGTTTAATCACTGGATTAGTTACATTGTGACTGACAATTTCTCATACTGATTACCCCTGAATATTCCTACCTTGATTTAACAGGAAGTTTAGGACACAAAGTTGACTTTTTTGGTACATATTCTGATGGTTCCAGCTGATATGAACATAGCTTAGAACCTGAAACAAAAACAAGAGCTTAACTTAAAACTAGTTTGTTGACCTGCATCTATGCTGCAGATTAGGCAAACTAATGTTAAAACTTTACTTTAACAGGATACAGTTTTCAGGCAAACCTGAAGTTATTGTTTCACCTGAAGAATGCAGCGAGGTAGAAGTGGCAACAGAAAGTCTGAACAGAATCACGTTAGATTTAGATTAGAGATACAGCACTGAAACAGGCCCTTCGGCCCACCGAGTCTGTGCCGAACATCAACCACCCATTTATACTAATCCTCCACTAATCCCATATTCCTACCAAACATCCCCACCTGTCCCTATATTTCCCTACCACCTACCTATACTAGTGACAATTTATAATGGCCAATTTACCTATCAACCTGCAAGTCTTTTGGCTTGTGGGAGGAAACCGGAGCACCCGGAGAAAACCCACGCAGACACAGGGAGAACTTGCAAACTCCACACAGGCAGTACCCGGAATCGAACCCGGGTCCCTGGAGTACTTTACTTGATAAATATGGTCAGCTTTTTTAAAATAAGACATCCTCCCAATTTATGGAAGAGATCCAGAGACAAAGACAGAGACACACACATGCCCTAGCATAGCCCTATTTTCCCATATTTCTATCCTCTGAACTTCTCCCCATTTTCAGATTTCCCCTCAAACTCTCAAATCCAACTGAGTACTGCCAAGCATCAATAGTGCCTCCATCACATTGCTATCATAGCCCAAGGTCCATCCCAGACCCAATTCCATTGTGTTCCCAGGCCATTGCCCATATTTTGCTCTGAGATCCAGCCCTTCTCCCCACTGCTTCACAGCTAGTGACCACTCAATCTCATCACCTTGCTTCATACAGACCACAACATGCTCCAGTGCCCCTTCAGCCCCAGTTTTGCAGCACCTCTTTGCACACGCAACGTGGTAGCCTACCATCTCCCTGCATACTCTAGGTTTTAAAAAAATCTAAGAAGTAGATGTTCAGTACGGGAACAAGTATGAAAGCCAAAGTGAAAGCAAAATACTGCGGGTGCTGGCAATCTGAAATAAAAACAGAAAGTGCTGGAATACTCAGCACTTTGGCAGCATCTGTGGAGCAAGAAATAGTTAGCATTTCAGGTCTGTGACCTTTCATCAGAACTCTGTTTCTCTCTCCACAGACGCTGCCAGACCTGCTGAGTATTTCCAGCACTTTCTACTTTTACTTAAGTATGAAAGCCATATGGAAATCAAAAGAGAGGAGATGCTGAAGGTAAAGAGTAAAGCAGAAGCAATAAAGAGTTTCTTGCAGTAAGTGCAGGCAGAAATGGAGAGAGGATTTAAATGAGGAAGAGTTTCACTGAACTTCTGTATGTTTGTTAAATTCAGGAGAGTGTAAGGACTGGAATGCAGTCAATATAATTCCAGTATTTAAAAGTTACAGCTGGAAATTATAGACCAGTACATTTAAGATTGGTTGTAGAGACTGTCTTCAAACAACTTTCAGCAATGTAGAGTAAGCAGCTGAAAAAGTGTAATTTATTAAAGAACAGTCAGATTGAATTAGGAAATGGAAACCTGGAAAATTCAAATTTTTACAACCAGAATGGAAGAAATGTTCAATTATATATTCAGATTTTCAGAAAACCTTTAGAAAAAGATTCTGCATGAGAAGTTAGCAATTCAGATAAAGAATCACGTAATGGGAAAAAATACCTTGAATAGAAAATGTACTCTCCAACAACAGACAGGCGATAGTCAAAAATGGGAACTTTTCAGACTTCAATTAACAGGTAGCCCAAGGCAAGTCATGGGCCTTTGTTATTTTTAAATGCATATGAATTCTTAAGTTATGCCACCTTGTTCTGGACTGTCTGAATATTGAGGTGAAATGGCAGAGCAAGAGTCACAGCATAAATATACATTCTAATCCCCAATTCTTCTCTTCCGTCCCCACCCACCATCAACTTTTTGGTCTTACCATTTTTCAATGCAAAATTCTGAACGTCCTGGAGTGTGTTCAGATCTGTATCTGGACATTTAGCCACACATAGCGCTATGGAATTGATTTTAAACTGAGTAATATCCAAGTTACAGGGATCCAAGAAGAAGACATACCTGGGGCAGAATATAAACAAATATTAAAATTAAAAAGCACATTTGCAGCTTTCTTTTTCCTTCCATTTCTTTTACTATCAACTAAAATTGGATATTGGGAGAAAGAAAATGTATAGCAGCAGCAGAGTTCATTTGTGTACCATTAATTTCATATGGAATATATTGCTGGGTCTTTTACATGCAATACTTCTAACACTATAAAAGTGCTCAGCAAATCCACATTGTGCATGAGTGAGAAACATGTATTACAGTGAGATACTGGAAGATATTGGAAAAATAGAAGGAAAATATTAGAAACAATTTAGCTATAATACCAAAAGGCTGTTGATACCCCACTCCTTTTGCTCTTTTGATATCAACTTGACCTTTTGGCACCTTAATGCCTTGTAACATTCTGTAGCCATATGTAAACCAATATAAAAGGTATTTTCGGTAATCAATCGATGATGACAATGAATTTGCCTGCATATCAACTGCGATTATACGTCACAAATTAGTCATTGGCTATAAAGTGCTTTGGGACATCCTGAGGACATGGAAGGCACTATATCAGTGCAAACTATTTGCTTTCTTTGAAACATTGCAACTATATCACAAGCTTTGAGAATGCTTAGTACCGAATAAATTTGTTCAAAAATGACTGCACAGGAGTCATTTCTGGGAAGAAATATTGAGAATCAAGAAAACTAGCAGGTCTACAATTGGCGAGTTTGACCGCTGAATCACACCAAGAAGTCCAAGTGGTCAGGAAAGAAGGGCTAATTCAGCTGTTCTGGCAAACCTTACAGTGCAACAGGTACCCTAACAAACTGATCTAATAAAAAAAAAGCTGAACTTCATTCTTCAAATATTAAAACTGCATTTTTAAAATCCCACAGTTTAATTTGATTAGTTTAAACCATTTCAATCACACATTTGATTTGCAAGAACCCTCCTTAGCTAAATGTTTTCAACAGAACACTAAACCTTTGACAGTTTAATCAATTACATTTAAAGCCAAAACTTTGATTATTTTCCAGTACCTCAGATAAGTTGTCAGGTTGGCATTAGAGATTGTTGCAGGGGGTGGGGGGAGGGTGAAATTTATGAGGAGGAAAAAATATCTTAACAAATGTCTACATTTTCCATCTTTTGAGATCAACATTACAATTGATTAACAAAATGCACTTATATAATGGCTTCAGCATGGTTTGCATTCCGCCAGGACCACTTGGCTCCAGAGATCATTGCAACCTTGGTCCAAACAAGGGCAAAAGTGCTAAATTCTAGAGGTGAGGTGAAGTGACTACCCTTGGCAGCAAGGCAACTGAGTGTAACATCAAGACGACTTAGCAAAACGGGAGTCAATGGGAATCAGGGGGGAAAATCTCCACTGGCTCGAGTCATACCTTGCACAAAGGAAGATGGTTGTGGTTGCTGGAGGCCAATCATCTCAGCCCCGGGACATTGCTACAGGAATTCCTCAGGGCACTGTCCCAGGGCCAGCCATCTTCAGCTGCTTCAGCAATGACCTTCCCTCCATCATAAGGTCAGAAGTGGGGATGTTCGTTGATGATTGCACAGTGTTATGTTCCATTCACAACTCCTCAGAAAATGAAGTAGTCTGTGTCTGGACTTAGGCTGATAAGGGCAAACAACATTCATGCCAATGACCATTTGCAACCAGAGAATGTCTAACCATGGTCACTTGACACACAATGGAATTACCTTTGTTGTATCCTCCACCATCAATGTTCCAGGGAGTCACCGTCGACCCGAAACTTAACTGGACCAGTCAAATAAATATTATGGCTACAAGAACAGGTCAGAGGCTGGATATTCTCCAGCGAACAACTCACCTCTTGACTCTCCAAAACCTTTCCACCACCTACAAGGCAGAAGTCAGGAGTGTGATGGAATATTCTCCACATGCCTGGATGACTGCAGCTCCAACAATACTCAGGAAGTTCAACGCCATCTAGGACAAAGCTGCCTGCTTGATTGGCAACCCATCCATCACCAGCGCACCATGTCTGCAACATGGACATGTTCAAGATGCGCTGCAGTAACTCGCCAAAGCTTCTTCGACAACACCTCCTAAATCAGCAACCTCTACCAGCTAGAAGCACAAGTGTAACAGGTGCATGGGAACACTACCACCTCCACCTTCCACAGCATCCAGACTTGGAAATACATCACCATTCCTTCATTGTTGCTGGGTCAAAATACTGAAACTCCCTACCTACAGCACTGTGGGTGTACCTAGACGACGTGACTGCAGTGGTTCAAGAAGGGGGCTCACATCACCCTCTCAAGGACAACAAGGGGAGAATGATAAATGGCGATGACACCCATATTCCATGAATGAAAAAAAAGTGAGGTTGGAACAAAGCAAAAGTGGTGAAGGATGCATTAAGAGGGAAAGGTCTGGATGAAGAATTTCAGAATGCTGGGGCAAAGTAGCTGAAAAACTGGCACCAATGGAAAAGCAGAGAGAAAAATGCATACAGTAGATAATAGGGTAAACAGCAAGGCCGTAAGGTAAGAGAGCCAGCAGAGGCCAGAAAGGACAAGAGCGATAGGCAAGAGTGACTTACTACAGGATAGGATGCAGGAAATAGATGAGTTGGAAGTTTTTCCAAGTGCAGTTCAGGAGGCCATTAAGAGCACTGGAGAAGTCATGACTGGAGGCGATAAAAGCATGGGCAAGACTTCGAGGTGGTGGAGGAGAGGTAGGATCAGAAATCGGTATTGTTATGGAAGTAGAAGCAGACAGTAGAAGTTCAATTCAGGATATCAAAGTCACGTTCTTGGTTTAGTCCAAGACAGCAGCCAGGATGAGTGATGTAATTGGGCATTAAGGTGTGAAACTTCTGGCAAAAGCCAAATGGGATAGTTTTGGACTTGCCAATGCTAAGCTCCAGAAAGCTCTACTCATCTCAGCCACAGCTTGCAGAAGGGGATCTTTCTTCATTCCCTATCCTCCATCGCTGGTGGCGGGACCAGTAGTAATATTAGAGCTGAGGAAACAGAAGGTCTTTATGTGGGAGTGGAGAACCTGCCAAAGGCCATATCTGAAAAACCCATGCTTTTTTTCTTCAAGAACCACATAATTTGCTGTATCTAAAAGTCAATTTTAATTAAGGCACATGTAATTTCAACACAATGTTTAGGCATCTTTGTTAAAATCCTGAAATAAAGTTTCCGATATTTCACATTGATAGACTACAAACTAATATTCCATGTAATATGATACATCCCAGATTCCTAATAAAGTCTCATGTTTAGAAGATATTATATGGGATCTAACATAATCTATAAGAGTGAACCATCATTCTACAATACTGATAATATACTTACTTGTTGTCTGTGTGATCAAGACCGGTCAATTTATCTTCTCTCATTTTGGTGTTCTTTTGGCCACAAATGTTTCCATAACTATCATAGCCAAAGACCAGCCTCTGTACCGCTCCAGAAGCTATTGCAAAGCCACAAATGATAGCCTACAATAGAACATTTCACAGGTTTAATATCATACCCTAATCATAGCACTGTAAATTTGAACTGCGTTATATGAAGAGAATTTTGTAGAGTTTTAGCAGTTACAGAAAAAGGATAGAAATGTAGATTTTATCAGCAATGACCAATTTGAGCAGTTGATGACACGAGTTTGTCAATTAGCTCACCCGTATGTGAATAGGCTTACAAACCTCAAGAGCCATGCTGGAGTGGGTTTTATAATTTAAGTTCACAGCTATCTGCCACAGGGCACCAGTTTTTGGCTTCTTGAAATCTTTCATTACTATTTTATTCCTGTAAAAGTTCTTGCATTTCATTTCAACCATCTAAAAACAGCAAAACTGTTGTGTTGACTACCAGGGAAGTCTTGGGCTCAATGGCCAAGCTGAATTTGCTAGTATCAGCTGGGATGACGAGGACACTGCAGTTGATCTCTGGATTAGAAGTAGGGGTGTTGTGGGAGAAGAAAGACTCAGTCATGGTCCCTAGTCCCGGCACAGTGGCGCAGTGGCTAGCACCGCAGCCTCACAGCTCCAGGGACCCAGGTTCGATTCTGGGTACTGCCTGTGCGGAGTTTGCAAGTTCTCCCTGTGTCTGTGTGGGTTTTCCCTGGGTGCTCCGGTTTCCTCCCACAGCCAAAGACTTGCAGGTGATAGGTAAATTGGCCGTTGTAAATTGCCCCTAGTGTAGGTAGGTGATAGGGAATATGGGATAACTGTAGGTTTAGTATAAATGGGTGGTTGTTGGTTGGCACAGACTCGGTGGGCCGAAGGGCCTGTTTCAGTGCTGTATCTCTAAATAAATTACCTACAAAACACAATTGGAAAAGGTGTACTTGTGCACAGTAGGAGAGGACACGATCAGGTTCAGTTCTTGATCTTTCTCCACTCATCTGTAGCCATATAATCTGTAGACATCCACTGTCTAGGTTTAAAAGATGAAAATCCTATTTAAGACGGACTGAAGAATTTTAGGAACCATGTCTCAGCATGTGGATCTGCCTTGAGAATAAAACAGGAGAAAACTACTCGGGGAGGGGGGCGGGGAGACAGAGTGCGGCTGGCGAGGTATGGAGAGAGGTGGTAAATTGGTACGGTGGTGGAGAGAGAAGAACAACACTGGAGAGAAACAAAATCTTAGGGAGCCTGAAAAGTTGCAGTTACAGCTTTCTAACAGGTGAAGGAATTTGGAAACTCATACACTGGTGAAAACATGGGAATTAAGGCGGTGATGCAGACAGTTAAATCATGAGCAGACACGCACTAGCCCCTTAACTAATTATACTACTCACATGAAATTGCCAGTTAATTCAGTAGGGTGGAAGGCTGCAAAACCTTTGATAAACTAACTTACATAATTTCCATCAGATGGAGGAGGAAGAATTAATGCATGGTTGGTCTAATTCCCACAAGTCAGGTCTCTAAGTGGGTCACCATGTGCCTTCTTGCTTTATTCTACTTCTGAAGGCAATCGGCCAGAAATACATGGCAAGTTGAGGCCTGAAGGAATAAATATAATTCTCTCCTCTGCTCAATCAGAAGAAGTCTTAAATAGCATGTTGCTCCAAGTAGGTTTGGGATGGGGAGAAGGATTTTACAAAAATGAACCGGCCCAGAAATTTGCCTATATTAGCAGATTGAAATCAAGGTTATTACAAGCAGCCCAACACAGTTTGCTAGGCAGCCTTATACGCATTTAATTTCTCCATAGCACAATGACTGTCAGCAAACATGATCTTGACCCTGCCCCCTCCCCATCAAAGTATGCACTGTTCAACTACCAATCCTGGCCCCCGCGTTAGGAACACTGCCAATGGCTCCCTTTCAATCTGGCAAAATCACCATCAGCCCTCCACTCATAAAAATCACCCTTGACTCATCCATGGGTTCCAACAACCATCCTATCCCTCTCCTCTCCAAAGTCCTCAAATGCCTTATTACTTTCCAACTCCATGTCCAGCTCTTAACTCTCTGCAATATTTGTTGCAATCTAAAGATAGGCATTTGCCAAATCCAAGTTGGGTTCAGTAGATCTGTGGATGCAGGGAATCCAGTCAAATATACTGCTCTGTCCAAGTTTTAGGACATGCTAGTGAGTAAAGCCCACAATATCTAAACTATCTGTTCACAGCCACAAGACTGCTGCAACAGATCCATTCTAAAGCTATCCTCAGGATTTCTTTTGCAGCATCAGATTGATGGTTTTGGCTCTTCCAGGTTTTAGGGGTAGAGCAGATTCTTTCACTTGAATGGGAATCAAAGTAATTATTACACTCAGGTCTTATCTGTGGCTATTAGTAGGTTCTCAATTTTAACGCTGTATCTAGGGTCCTCTGCAAGTTGGTCTCTGAATTCATGTCTCAGTTTTCTTTTTGGAATAGTACATTCAGGAAGAAAGAATTTTTTGGTGGCTCCCACCTTGGGTTTTGGCAAAACTGAAATCAATCTGGCAAATGAAATGAAGGCAGTAATTCAGTGTGGCAAATCTGCAGAGGTTCCTTTACTACCTGGGCTTTGCTCTTGAAACTGCATTCAACTCACTACCACCCATTGGTTATCCTCTCAATAGCTGAAGACATTCACCTTTAAAGAATGGTGAAATTCCAGCCCTGAAAAAGTGACAAACTAAGAAGAATGAGGACAATAAAAAACTATACAACTGCACAATGTGTACATAATAACCCAGATTTTGCATTAAGAAAAACAGTGAGGATAACAGCACTCACTATTATGGAGCAAATTAGACAGCAACTTCTAGAGTTAAATATGGAAATCAGGAAGTTGCTGTCTGAAATTCCCTACTCCTCCACAAGCTTGCCTGCATCGGCAAGGCTGCATTGAAAGTCATGTAAGGGCGTGCAGTTGCTGTATCAACCCACTAAATATGGCAGAAATAGTTGGGGTTGGTGCATTCAGGTGTAAGTGAATTCCTAACAGTGTTGCAAGTCTTAATTATTGTCAAACAACCTCTGTGGCCCT
The DNA here is from genome assembly GCF_036365525.1 of Heterodontus francisci. Lineage (NCBI taxonomy): Eukaryota > Metazoa > Chordata > Chondrichthyes > Heterodontiformes > Heterodontidae > Heterodontus > Heterodontus francisci. The sequence goes on along the minus strand of NC_090374.1, from coordinate 182,965,180 downwards.
GAAAATGTAATTTTACAAGTGCAGAGTATTATTTCTTTGGAATTTAATTATTGAAGAATTTTAAAACTTAAAAATTAAAATCTTTATTTTAATTTTTCTTTCTGTCTCTTAATCTTTCTTTCTAAATCCCATCTTTCTTTCCTTCCCTTTATGTGGCTTTTCTTTTCTTTTTCTTTGGCCTCCTTGTCTCGAGAGACAATAGGTAAGCGCCTGGAGGTGGTCAGTGGTTTGTGGAGCAGCGCCTGGAGTGGCTATCAAGGCCAATTCTAGAGTGACAGACTCTTCCACAGGTGCTGCAGATAAAATTGGTTGTCAGGGCTGTTTCGCAGTTGGCTCTCCCCTTGTGCTTCTGACTTTTATCCTGCCAGCTGCTAAGTCTCTTCGACTCGCCACACTTTAGCCCCGCCTTTATGGCTGCCCACCAGCTCTGGCGATCACTGGCAACTGACTCCCACGACTTGTGATCAATGTCACAGGACTTCATGTCGTGTTTGCAGACGTCTTTAAAGCGGAGACATGGACAGCCGGTGGGTCTGATACCAGTGGCGAGCTCGCTGTACAATGTGTCTTTGGGGATCCTGCCATCTTCCATGCGGTTTACATGGCCAAGCCATCTCAAACGCCGCTGGCTCAGTAGGGTGTATAAGCTGGGGATGTTGGCCGCCTCGAAGACTTCTGTGTTGGAGATACGGTCCTGCCATCTGATGCCAAGGATTCTCCAGAGGCAGCGAAGATGGAATGAATTGAGACGTCGCTCTTGGCTGACATACGTTGTCCAGGCCTCGCTGCCATAGAGCAAAGTACTGAGGACACAGGCTTGATACGCTCGGACTTTTGTGTTGTGTCAGTGCGCCATTTTCCCACACTCTCTTGGCCAGTCTGGACATAGCAGTGGAAGCCTTTCCGATGCGCTTGTTGATTTCTACATCGAGACAGAGGTTACTGCTGATAGTTGAGCCTAGGTAGGTGAACTCTTGAACCACTTCCAGAGCGTAGTATTGATGGATGGAGCATTTCTGACGTTCTGTCCCATGATGTTCGTTTTCTTGAGGCTGATGGTTAGGCCAAATTCGTTGTAGGCAGCCGCAAACCTGTCGATGAGACTCTGCAGACACTCTTCTGTGTGAGATGTTAATGCAGCATCGGCAGCAAAGAGGAGTTCCCTGATGAGGACTTTCCGTACTTAGGTCTTCGCTCTAAGATGGGCAAGGTTGAACAACCTGCCACCTGATCTTGTGTGGAGGAAAATTCCTTCTTCTGAAGACTTGAACGCATGTGGCTTTATGCACATAATTTTAAACTAAATTAAATATTCTAATTTATACTTCTTGGTTTAGACTTTGTGTCACAGTAAGGATTCTTTAATCTGACTGGTTGAGGAGCCACGCTGCTGCTTGCCCTGCTCTCTCACACAGATCCCCTGCTGAGGATCTCTAGCAACAGTAAGTTGCCACTCAAAAGCACACAAAACGTCTGTGGGCAGCTTTAAGCATAACAAGCACTCAGTACCACTTCTTCGCTATTGACCATAAAATCCGCGCCAATAAAATAATTTTGATAAACAAATCCCTTCAACAAAAAAGAAACTGAACTTACCATGCCAATGCAGAAGAGAATAAGTATCAGCAGCCACAGAATGTCTGTGCAGCTGCGTTGCTCCAGTGGCTTCCATTGTCGAGTGGAGTTCTAAAGAAAAACAAATAAACAGCTGGACTAAATGGGGCCTTTCTCTTAATACACAATGATGCAATAAACCAGTTGATCAAGTTCAACAAAGTTGTAATTATTCAAATTGCAAAAGCCACTTCAATAGATAATTTTTCTTCTCCAGGACGGTGGCTCTCAAATTGGGGTCCATGGATCACTGGGCAACTGGACTGACCTTCCAGGAGATCCGGGAAATAACGTGGAAGTCCTGACTGAGCAGTGTTGGGTGGGTGACATGGATGACCTCCCAGCATGCTGTGGTCAGGGCTTGGATCTCAATCTTGCCACCACATAGCTCTCAGGACCACCCGTTGCTGCTTAAGACATTGAGTTATTTAGCCGTGTGGACCAATATGGCAAATTTTAACCAAGTTTGTGGCCTCTTGCATTGGTACACTCAACGACACACACAAAGCTGGCAAAGTAGCCTCAGACCATCCTCCAGCCTACGTGCCAGAGCTATGCAGGGCCACTGATTTACCAGACTAAGTAAACCAAATTCTACTTTTAATTACATGGGATTTTTGAGTGCATTGAGAAACCACATTCTTTAATTCCATCCACTTCTTCAAAAGAAGCAAGAAACTTGGTTTTTATATAGAATGAGAATGACATTCATGAATCAAGCAGATAAGACTGCAGTGGGAAACAGGTATACCCAACTCTGATATCTGTAAGTAAATACCTGTTTTCTTAAAAGCATTATTAAAACTCTCTTTGTATGCATTTTCATATTGAGTATTATAATTTAGATGGAGGGGTCCGTGATTATTAATCCATTTGAAAAGGGGTCTTTCAACTAAAAAATTTGACATTCCTCCCCCAACCCTGCTTGTACTCTACTCAAGGACAGATAGAATTTTGAAAAATAAATGTAAGTGAACTGGATACATCTGGGGAAAACCATCCATGCCAAACTATAATTAATCCTGATTTTGCTCTCCCACAAACAGCTTAAAAGGTTTACCAAATTGCAAAATACGGCAAATAGGTACTGTCTGTATCTGTGCAACAGATTGTAACAGAATAGGGGAGTTTTATTACAGTCTTGATAGCCATTAGATACCAATTCTGACCCCACCTCAACCTTAATTTCTGGAACTGTGTGGAATGTAACTATTTAAGTCTATAGTAATTTTTTGTCTGGTCACATCAGGGGCCACCAACACGTCGATTGGAAGCTACTAGTAGCTCACTGACGGTCTCCAAGTATCGCGCAGGCAGTGACTGGAGCACACGCAGTGCAGGCAACGACTGAAGCAGGCGGTGACTGGAGCTGGACGGAGGCGGTCGTGTCGCATCCGCAGAGGGTGAGAAACCGTCGAGTGCATGAGAGAAATGGAGCCGGCGAGTGGGCGGGGAGTCTTCATAAACACCTGGTGTAAGCTTCAAACACCCTCAATAAGAATAAAAGCAAAATACTGCAGATGCTGGAAATCTGAAATAAACAGTGCTGGAAATACTAAGCAGGTCTGGCAGCATCTGTGGAGAGTTCTGAAACTGGAATTGAAAGTTAGTCTCAGCAATGGTGCCATGAAATGATCGATTGTTGTAAAAACCCATCTAGTTCATTGGGGAAGGATATATGATGTCCTTACCTGGTCTGGCCTATATGTGACTCCAGACCCACAGCAATGTGGTTTACTCTTAACTGCCCTCTGAAATGGCCTAGCAAGCCACTCAATTGAAGGGCAATTCGGAATGGGCAACAAATGCTGGCTCTGCCAGCAACGCCCACATCCCATGAAAGAATAAAAAAAACTCTTCACCAAGCTTGCATGCAGTGTTAAGTGCCACATTGAAATAAAAATAAGATCAGTTTTCCTTCATATTAAATATATTATACTGCAATTATAATAGCTACATATTTAGTTTTCATTTATATTTTTTCTTTGAATATATGGTTAAGTGGCTCATGATATTTTCATTTAGAAGTAGCTCGCACTAAGGAGAAGGTTAGAGACCCGAGTCATATTCTATAAATAAATAAAAACTTGGATCTCGCCTCGGAAATTCTGACTATTTGTCCAACACTCAACTTTCAATCCTCCTGATGTAGTTTCAGTCAATGCTGTGGCTCATCACTGCTTTTTTTTTAATGTATTCACAGAATATGGGCTTCACTGGCAAGGCCACCATTTATTGCCCATTCCTAAATGCCCTTGAGAAGGTGGTGGGGAGCCACCTTCTAGCATACAAATGAGTGGCTTGCGAGGCAATTTCAGAGGGCAGTTAATAGTAAGCCACATTGCTGTTGGTCTGGAGTCACATATTGGTCAGACAGGGTAAGGACCAACATTCTCTAATTTATTTGGGAGTGCGAGGATGATTTATGAAAGTACGCGGCCCCTTAATTTTTTTTTGCGTGGCCACATATGCATGGTAACTTAAAGGGGTTGACTGGTGCGCGGGAACTTTCAGGTTGCTGCGCATTTGCGCAGCTTACAGGGAACATAGGGAGCAGATTTCCTTTCCCAAAACATTTATGAACCAGGTGGGTTTTTACAACAATACAGTCGTTTCAGTCACCAATACTGATACACCATTTTTATTCCAGAATTATTTAATAAATTTAAATTCCCTGCTGCCATGGTGCAATTTAAACAAATGTCAAAGCCTCCGGATTACTAGTTCAGTAACATAGCCACTATACTACTGTAGCCTGTGAGCAATGCATTGGTACCGCCTCGATAAAAAAAAGGAGCACTGTGTTTGTGCAGTTTTTGGGGACAAGTTCATGCTTGTAGTTTCATTCAGCTGAAGGCACTGACTGGAGGGTACAAAAACAAATACACATTCTTTCCTATAACACTCAGGTGACAGATTACCAAAGTGGTAGGCATTACTTTAAACAATATGCTTGCTCTACACACTAGTTAGAAAAGGTTCTGGGAAATCATGTGCAAAAAAGCGATCACAACATTATAAATAGGCGGTTCTCACAAGGTCCTACTCCATATTATGCGGCAGACCTGCATTTATATAGCCACTCGTCACATCTTGCAGAAAATGTCTCAATGTTTTGCATATAAGGAACAATTCTGTGATCTGGCATTACAAGGTGGGGTGAGCACTTGCATATCCACAGTCTGTTATTTCCTGTTCATTAATTCCGGATTTCCTGTCATGCTCTCTCAGCAAGCCTCAATTCCTGTAAAACTCCAGATTACAAAGTTATCTAAAAGGATCAGATCAATCTAAATCTAGGGGTCATAAATATAAGAATGCCACTAATAAATCAATTAAGTTCAGGAGAAACTTCTTTACCCAGAGAGAATGTGAAACTCTCTACCACACGGAGTAGTCGAGGTAAATAGCACAGATGCATTTAAGGGGAAGCATGATAAGTACATGAGGGAGAAAGGAAGAGAAGGTTTTGCTGATAGTGAGAGATAAAGTCAGGTGGGAGGAGGCTGCTTTGGAGCAAAAATGACCTGTTTCGGCCCTGTAAATTCGACGTAATCCCTATAAACCAATTACTTTCAAATGTAGTGACTTAAAAGCAGCAGCTGCTATGCACACAGCAAGACCTCACAAATTGCAGTAAAATGAAGTTAGAATATCTCCAGGTCACCCAGAGTACAAATATTTTTAACTGTATACAAGATTCTCCAAAGAATTAGAATGTAATAAAATGGATTTAAGGCTTTCAGCTCCAGGTATATTTGGTAACTGAACACTGAGCGTAACTTCTATCGCATAATCAGGGCGGCGCAGTGGTTAGCACCGCAGCCTCACAGCTCCAGGGACCTGGGTTCGATTCTGGGTACTGCCTGTGCAGAGTTTGCAACTTCTCCCTGCGACTGCGTGGGTTTTCGCCGGGTGCTCCGGTTTCCTCCCACAGCCAAAGACTTGCAGGTGATGGGTAAATTGGCCATTGTAAGTTGCCCCTAGTGTGGGTAGGTGGTAGGGGATATGGGATTACTGTAGGGTAATATAAATGGGTGGTTGTTGGTCGGCACAGACTCGGTGGGCCCAAGGGCCTGTTTCAGTGCTGTATCGCTAAATGAAAAAAAAAATGAACAGTTAATCTCTTTTTGGTGCTATTGGTTAAGGAACAAATGTTGACCAAAACACAAGAACTCTCTGCTCTTCAGATTGTACCATGGAATCTTCAACCTCCTCCTGAACCACTGAAAACTTCATCCCTGACAAAGTAGCTGTCAGTACTGTATAGGAGTGTCAACCTAGATGATCTGAAGCGGAACTTGAACACACACTCCTCACACAAAGAGGAGGGTGCTACATCCTGAGCCTTGTTGAAATAAACTCTAAGACGTTGTTACGACCCGGTGAGAAAGGGGTCTGGGGCTCCCTCTCAGCCTTCACCTGGTCTTAGTATAACAGGGTTTTATGTTAAACACACCATTTTTTTTTCTATCTCCCCCTTAGTAAATCGTTGTTCACTAACTTCCAATTTTAATGCAAAGAAACTAGCCAAACAGGTCTCCTTAGGTTTAAAGGAGAAAGGCCGAACTTTATTAAACTTAAACTCTAATTCAATTAACGCCTATGGATACCCGACAAGTCCACGCCAGCATGCATATGCAATACACACATACAGATACAGACAGAAAGGAGAAGAAATAAAGGGAAAAGTTTGAGACAGTATCTGAAGATGGTTTTAGTTACTATTTTTCGAGCTCGCTGTTAAGTCCTTGATTGTAGGTAAGTCTTGCTTTTCGTTGGGACCCAGAATTCTTCTTAAACCTTGTTCGATGTAGAAGATTTTTCACTCTTGAAGTTCATGTGTCCTCACTGGGTCCAGAGGCTTGTGAGAAAGAGATGGGAGCAGACAGGAGAGGTCTTCTCACTCCAGCAGCAAACAGTCTTCGAGTTCAAAAACTCTGGCTAATTCAAAAAAACCTGGACCAGCCAGTTAGTTATGTGACCAGCTGGTTTAACCAGTTTGTGGATTGCATCACCTTAGCAGTCTCTGGAATGCTCCTCTTACACACAACAGCTGGTGATCAAAGTCCATTTTAGGATAAATGGATAAGGGAAGTATTCATTTGAAAATGGGAGGCACAGTGGCGCAGTGGTTAGCACCACAGCCTCGCAGCTCCAGGGACCTGGGTTCAATTCTGGGTACTGCCAGTGCGGAGTTTGCAAGTTCTCCGTGACCGCGTGGGTTTTCGCCGGGGACTCCGGTTTCCTCCCACAGCCAAAGACTTGCAGGTGATAGGTAAATTGGCCATTGTAAATTGCCCCTAGTGTAGGTAGGTGGTAGGGAATATGGGATTACTGTAGGGTTAGTATTAATGGGTTGGTGTTGGTCGGTACAGACTCGGAGGGCCGAAAGGGCCTGTTTCAGTGCTATATCTCTAAATAAATAAATAAACAAACAAACCTCTCTTGTCCCTATTGGTATGCAAATATCTTCCATCCAAGTCTGGCAGCCCATGCAACAGGCCTTTTCTTCCAGCAATTGTTTGAAATTTAACGTCCATATGACAAAATTAATATGCCTCATTCTTGGCAGGTGGGGGCCCAGCATGACATCTCCACACCCAGCAGAATAAAATGTGATTTGTAAAAAAGCACATTTCATTAAAAAGGGTCGAGTGAGAAAAATATAAGATACTGTCTCAGTCATTCACATTCATTCATAAATCCTAAGACTTATTACAGCCTGTCTTTTCTTGGTAGCAGTGTTGCTTTAAACTGCCCTTTTTTTGGCATCCCAGTAAACATGTGGTTCTTCGGGGAGATTTTTCTTCAGTTTGCTCATTTCCATGACTGCCGAGGATGTCTTTTGGTTGCTTAGGTTTAATTAAGCCCGGAGTTGGAATTTTTTTTTCCAGGTGAGTCAGTAGTGAGTGGGTCTATCCTGAACTCTCTTTCAGTGCTTTGCTGAGTCACACAAGGCTTCTGAATTCAGGGGATGGGTGTGGTTCCTTTTTTTCAGTCTGTGGGGGAGGATTCTTTGCTAATCTCCCCTTTGTTCTCTGGGACACTCCTGCCTGCAGGTATTTGTGCAGAGTCTACTGCACTCCCCTGTGACATTTTGACTACGTAAGGCATCACCCTCATGGTTTCTCTGCCCCCGAAAGATCTTTCTTAGCATTTACAGGAACCTGCAGAGCCAGTCAGCAACTCTAGTGGGCTGCTTCTAGTGTCTGCATTCACATAGGAGGATGTGGGGTCTAGCTTTTCACATTTTTCAAAGTTGGCTGACCGGACAGCGGGGGTTTTCATCTGGGATTCCTCCCCGACTTCCTTTAACCTGCCCTCTTGGTCACTTTTTCCCCTTCTAAACTTTTGCCAGCCTTGTGCCCACCTGTTCCCTTTTGTTCTCAGCAGGGGTCCCTTACAGTTCAACAGCCCTCTGCTGGAGGGTCCTCCTAACATCGGTACAGGACTTAGGGGTGCAGGTTTCACTGTAGGTTGGGGTTTTCCCTCAACCTGGCACATGTGACAACTCCTGAAGTACTCCAACACATCCTTGTGGAGTTTTGGTCAGTCAAACCACTGTCTCACTGTTTCGTATACCGGCATGTACAGCCACTGCAATCTCATGGGCCGTTCTTACTATTTCTCTCCGGTACCTCTGCGCCACCACTAACTGTCCACACCTTGTTCTCAAGTCTGTGAGGAGAACTTCATTTCCTCAACAGTACCTCACTCTTTAAATAGTAGCAATCAGGGACTCCCTCTGCTTCACTTTCAGATTGGGCAGCCTGTGCTAACTCTCAATACTGGGTCAGCTCGCTGAGCCTCAGCCAGGGAAGATTTATTTAACTCATTTCCTGGGTCTTCTAACGTTTCAAAGAAAGTCTCGAACAGACAGACCTCATGGTCATTTGCCTGCAGTGCCAATGCAGTCTCCTCTCAGGGAGCTGGTTTCATCATGCCTTTGATTCATTGCACATTCAGGGAAACTGCAGGGGTCCGTCTCCTGCCACTGCCCTATCTCTCTGAACTCCTGCAGTCTTCCTTTCACTACTGGGGGGGCTACCACCTTCACTCCACCAGATCATTACCTAGGAGCAGGTCAACCCCATCCACAGGCAAACTAGGGACAATCCCTACGGTCACCAGTCCTGGAACTAGTGGTCGCACTCCAACTGCACCCAGTGTACAGGTACAGGCATACACTCCCCTCCAATATCACTCACCACCATTCTGATGTTCACTGCACTCTTTGTGAAAAAGGTCAGGCCTTTTCCCAGTAAAGGAGATCTAGTGGCCCATGTCCCTGAGAATTACTATGGGCTTGCTTGCCCCACTCGAGGGGTATGGGGTTACTTTCCCTTCAGACACAAAACCCTGACAACCTTCAGGAATCCTATTGCATTTTCCTGCACTTGAAGCAGTAAGCTTCCTGGGTCTCACTCTTATTGCAGTTAAAGCCACAACTTGTTCCGCTGTGCTTTCCATCAGGGTCCCTTCTTCACTGAGCAGTTGTGCTCTGATCAACCCTACAGGTTTCCCCTTTAGTTTCCAGCAGCCAGTTTTTAGATGACCTGCCTTATTACAATGGAAGCACACAGGTCTCCAGGTCTCACTCCTGCTCACAGCACCTTCCTTTTTGGCTATAGGAGGGCCCACTGTGTCTCCTGCTTTTCCTTCTCTCCCAGGACTGCTTGGGCTCCTATCACCTTCCCACCCTTTGTCCTTTTCGGATTTGTGGGGGTGACTAGGAAAGGTTTTCTCCTGGGAAACCGACATAAATTAAAGCAAACTCATCAGCCAGAATGGCCGCTTGCCAGGCTCTCTGAACTTGCTGCTCCTCTACATGGGTCTTTATGGAGAGTGGGAGAGAGTGTTTAAATTCCTCTAACAGAATTACATCTCTGAGATTCTCATAGCTGAGCTGTACTTTGAGAGCCCTCAGCCACTGGTCAAAAGCCAGCTGCTTACTTCTTTCAAACTCCAGATAAGTTTGATTAGCTTGCTTCCGAAGGGTTCTAAACTTTTGGCGATAGGCTTCCGGTACTAATTCATATGCCCCAATGATAGCAGTTTTTGTTAGTTCATAATCTGATGAACTCACGTCTGGCGACAGGGAATAAACCTCATGGGCTTTTCTGGTTAGCATGCTTTGTACTAAAAAAAAGAGGCCAGGATTCAGCTGGCCATTTTAGCTGCCTTGCCAGTTTCTTAAAAGACACAAAAACCACTTCCACATGTTCTTCATTGAATTTTGGGATTAGTTGAGCTAGTTTTAACAATTCTATACCCAGCCCCGAATTACGCTCATTCACATTGGCCATGCTTTCACTGGGGTTGCTCTGTCGCCCCCCTCTAGTTAACTTAAGCTGCTTCAGCTCTCTTCACATTCTTTCTGAAAGGTTCTCGCTCTCTCCTGCCTCTGTCTTCACGTCCCTTCTGGAAGGCTCTTTCTTTCCCTCTCACTTGTCTCTCTGTTTCTCTTTTCCTGTCTTCTAATTCAAGGTTCCTCTGTTCCAATTGTATCTTTGCAAGCAATACCCTGTCAGAGCCTACTTCTCACCCTGTTCCTGCTTCTTCAGATTCAAAGGAAAAAATGGCTGGCCACTAGCCTTAGGAGTTCAGACTTCCGAGTCTTGCCATGTACAGTGATCCCACACCACTCAGCCATTCTCCTCAACTCCTCCATAGACAGTGTTTTTAACTTATCCCAAGTTACTTCACCCTGTCTTGGGGAGCTACTCGCTTCAGGTGCAGCCATGCTCGTATTCAATCACATACAACCACAAGAAAACCTGTATTGGAATCGTGCTCTTTTTTGATTGGAAACAATTTGGCTTCCCACTTCCAATTTCTCTCATTTGTGGATAAAATCCAAGACGGTAGCCCCCAAATTTCTGTTGCAACCCAGTGAGAAAGGGGTCTACGGTTCCCTCTCGGCCTTCACCTGGTCTTACTGTAACAGGGTTTTATTCTAAACACTGTTTTTTCTTTTAGCTTTTAGTGGAAAAGTTTGAGGCAATATCTGAAGATGGCTTTAGTTACTGTTCTTCGAGCTCGCGGTCAAGTCCTTGATTGTAGGTAGGTCTTGCTTTTCGTTGGGGCCCAGTATTCTTCTTAAACCTTATTCAATGTAGGAGACTTTTCTCTCTTGAAGTTCATGTGGCCTCAGTGGGTCCAGAGGCTTGTGAGAAAGAGATGGGAGCAGACAGGAGAGTCTTCTCACTCCAGGAGCCAACAGTCTTTGAGTTCACAAACCCTGTGGCTAGTTTAAAAAAACCTGGACCAGCCAGTTAGGCATGTGACCAGCTGGTTTAACCAGTTTGTGGACTGTATCACCTTAGCAGTCTCTGGAATGCTCCTCTTACACACAATACCTGGTGCTCAAAGTCCATTTTAGAATAAGTGGATAAGGGAGGTAACCTCTCTTGACCCTATTGGTATGCAAATGTCCTCCATCCAAGTCTGGCTACCCATGTAACAGGCCTTTTCTTCCCAGCAACAATTTGAAATTTAATGTCCATATAGCGAAATTAATATGCCTCATTCTTGTCGGTGGGGGCCCAGCATCGCAATGTGCACTATGGCACCAGTTGACACTGGGCCAAAACATTAATTGCCTCCCTCCCCCACCACTTCAAAGCCTACGCCTTTGTTGAACCAGTGGGAATGAATTGATAAGATTCTGGTGGGTGGAGGATGAAAACCTTTTGAACGTTGCAGTTCAAACTTGCGTTTTAGTAAATACATGGGCTTTTCCTTGAAGAATCTCGATTCTTGGTTTATTCTTGTGTTAAATGCTGATAATTAGCATATTCCGTCCACATCCATGTGAATGCAGCCATGCAGAATCTGCTAAGGTGGAGCACATTTGAATAAAGAGACCTGAAGAGATCAAGATGAAATGAATGGTTGGAGGCAAGGGGGGGGGGGGGGGGGGGGCGGGGGAAGAGAGAGAAAAAGGGCGTAGAACCTAGAAAACTATTGGCAATTTGGGCAACAAGTATTATCCTTGCTGCAGCCCCCAAAGGTTATCAATGAATTTAAGGGATTATCGGAAGTAATGGAGCGATATAATACTTCTACCATATTCCCCCCTCCCCACTCTTTGAAACTCCACTCAGGTCACTGAAGGCCCAAAGCTTCAGTTATCATTTTGAATCAAACCAATAGATGACAACAAATTGAAGCTTCTGTAGGCACGCCACTTTGAGTACTAACTACAATAATGATTTTTCAAGGAAGAAAAGTACTCATTAACTAGGGGAGGAAATAAAGTAATTAACTACAGATGTTATTAATGCCTATTAAGATTATACGGTGGTCATGTTACTCAGCACATTGCCAGGTTTTTAAACATCTCTACATAAGGATTTCTTCTACTGTGGATGTGTTTGAAATTTTTATTTTTTAAATTGCCTGAGCAAAATATTTTAAAATCACAATAGATTTGAAGTACTTGCAGATCAGTGAATGTAATGTAAATACAGGAATACTGAATTTCAAATAATCATGCACATAGCAGCAACTGAGGTGTCTATTGCCAGAAATAGTTTCAACATTCAGCTTGCAACAACTAAACGATCGGTGTGTCTCTTCTCGTTATTTAATGGCGCTTAAAGCACGTTGACACAGGTTTCTCATCAACAGTTCTCTCCACTGAGCAAGATTCCTCTGGTGCGATTAAATGCATTGGGTTATGTGTGGAAGGGAGCTCAGCTTAGTTTCAACAGCAGAATTACTGCAGCCCAGATGATCGGAATTACGAGCAGCCAGTCAGCTCAAATGGGAGGTTACTCATTTGCATAATCATTGCGCAGACGTCCACGGTCAATTAATACCCCAAATCCTGAAGTACAATCCTGCATAACCAGCAGTCAGTATCTTGACACTGACTTTGACTATGAAAGCCCAGTGCTGAAATACATTTAAGGTTTTAAAATCTTGCTGGCCTACTCTGAAAGCCATATCAAAACCTCCAGTGGTGTTCCAAATTTTTACAATCTAACTATTCCAACTGCAAGAAAATATTGGCTGTGTAATGTATTTAACAAATCCACAGGGGTTGGGTTAAGCAGCTTGCCCAATGGACCTCACTTCAACAAATAAGCACTAGCTTTATCCCTGGCATCAGTGAACCACTTATGCCACCTCTCTGTGGCACTGAAATCCTTCCTCGAGTAAAGCCATACAAACATTCTAGCTGCAGCCAAACCAATGATTTGCATAGCTTTAGCATTTTTTACTACTCTCTCCCCCGATTAATGAAACACTGGAGTGATCCACATTCATAAATGAAGACTCAAAACGCAGAAATCAGTTTAATTCAAGTGATAATCTATCCACTTACCCTGCAGAAGACTTATTGAATGCTAGTTCACATCCAGATACTTCCTAATACGGAGTTCAGCGACAAAGCACTTCATTACATATGTACACCTTTCTTAAAACACAACTACTCCCACAGTTTCTTTGTCTGATCTGTCACTCATCCTGATTCAGCAGATGTCACATTATTAGTTTCGACACAAATCCAAGGTCCCAGTTCATACCTACATTGCTCAATGTTGCTTAATCCTGCATTTCTCAGTGTAGGAGTTCATCTCTTTTCCTCAGTACTTTGCATTTCCCTAAAATATGTTTATTACACATATGCTTTGTTAGCTTAATTAGATCTTTTCAATATTTGCTGGCAGTCCATTTTAGGTGGTGTTCAATCATGGAACTTCCTGCTTCCCACCTTCTCACACTAACTTTATCTTTCACATTCCCACACACTAACTCACAGGAAGAGTCAAGTTCGATGTTTCTCTATCTGCAATAAAAGCAAAATACTGCAGATGCTAGAAATCTGAAATAAAAACATAGTGCTGGAAATACTCAGCAGTTCTGGCAGCATCTATGGCGTTCTGATGAAAGGTCACAGACCTGAAATGTTAACTCTGCTTCTTCCTCCACAGATGCTGCCAGACCAGCTGAGTATTTCCAATACTTTGTGTTTTTATTTCTCTACCCGCAGTCTGACACTTCAGGCTTTGTCCCAATACTTTACTGTCCAGTCCGTACTTTTATAGTGGAGCAGTCTTCTGTCCTTGGGAACCCAAGCAGCTCCAAAATGTCTTTTTTAATTATCACTTTTGGCACCAGTGCATCTGTTCCTAGCTCTCTTGTAACACTGTTCTTTTGTTGTAACATACCGCACAATGGTTTAGATTTTTACATTGTCATGTTAGCAGACAAGAGCAGAGAATTACCATTACTACACTATTGTCGCTCATTGCTACTGAGCTCCTGTACCCTGGCCCCCCAGTGTGGAAGGGGGAAAAGTTGGAGGACCTGCTCCTGGCCAAGGGCCATTTACAGGTTCAGGTCGCATGCAGTCAGTGGGAGTTGTCGCTCTAGCTGCTTGCCTCTCTTCCGCAGCCTTACCTGCATCCAGGTGGCCCTGGAGAAGGAGCAAACTGTGTCCGCCAGCACACCTGAGGGCTTCTGCAACCGTGTGCACCGCAGGGACTTGAGTGTATACTGGATATTAGGATTATGTAATTTCAGCAACTTCCTTTGTTTTATGGTTTTGTTCCTTTTTAGTGGTACCCCTCTGAAAAGGACCCACTTTGGTTTGATGACACCACAGGGCAACCCAGGGTCTCATTAGTTTAATTTTGAAAACAATACTGACCTTTTCCAGACTGACAAAATCTTCGCTACTGTTTCCATGGTGAATCCTCCTCTGTCACATTTATCTTGCCAACACACACTTCTTGTTTTTACAACTTTAGTAACTTGACCTCCCACTTTTAAAGCTGGCTACATCTGAACTCCAAATCTCACTGCTTTTAAACGTTTTACTATATGGTGTATATATAATTGAAGGAAAATACAAAACAGAAATGGGCTGTTTGGTCCAACCAACTTGATGATGAGTATCCTACATGAAAAGTAATCCAAATCCCATGTGCCCACACTATTCTCATAGCCCCTAATTCCTCTTTCTAATCTATTACTTAATGATTTATGATCTCTGCTTCAATCACTAACACCAGGAGCACATTCCACAGCCTCACAACTGTATAAAAGGCTTCTTCTGTTCTCTAACCCAAACTTTAACAGTTGCTCTTAAATATCTTAAATCCTTTGTTCTAGACCCCTCAAAGATTGGAAACAGCCTGCTTCTATCAAATCTGCCCCACCCTTCATATTTTTTGGCAAATCAAATCTTCTGTTATGAAAACAGCACCAGTATTTTTCCAAGTCTATCTTTGTATTACCACATACCAGGTTGCATCCTAGTGAATCTGTGCTCCAACCTCTCTAATGCCTCAATGTCCTTTCTGCAGAGCAGAGCACAAAACTACAAACAGCATTGTAACAGTGATCTTACGAAGGTTTTAGATTCACTATTACATCTCGACTTCTGCATTCTATTCCAGAAAACCCAATATCCCATTACCTTTTACAATGGTCTTATCTATTAGAGATGCTGCTTTTAATGTCTTGTGAACCTAAGTCCCAAATCCCTCTGCTCTCCTACATCATTGAGATTTCCCCAAATTATAATGGAAAGAACTTGCATTTATAATTACTTGATTTAAAAAACAGTATGTACCACCTCATGTTACTGACACTGAATTCCATCTGCCACTTTTTGCCCATTCTATCATCTTATAATTTTCCCCTTGCAATTAACCTTTGATCATTAGAATTACTTCTTATGTCTATTTTAGTATTGTCATGCTAGGCCTCCACCTGCCAAGAATGAGGCACATAAATTTTGTCATGAACATTGATTTTAAACTGTTACTGCAGTGAAGAAAGGACTTGTTAAACAGATCAGCCATGGCTGGAATGACATTTGCATATTAACAGACAGTGTTTGGAAAGACAAAGCAGCCATTCCCTGACACATTCAACCAACAATGGACTTTTGATCACCAGACATTGAAAATAGGGGAGCTTGCATTCCAGGTTGACTGCCAGGATGGCCCAATACACAAACGGACATGGTCAAACCAGCTAGTCACATGACTAACCTGATGGGCAACCTGAGTTTTTTGAATTTGTGTACACAGTTTGGGCGGAAAGCCTGTTTGCTCCTGGACTGAGAAGATCTCTCTCCTGTCTGTTTGCTCCCATCTCTTTCTCACAAGCCTCTGAATCCACTGAAGACACATGAAGCCCAAGAGAGAAAAGTCTCCTACAGTGAACAAGGTTTAACAATACTGGGCCCCAACGAAAAGCAAGATCTACCTACAATCAAGGACTCTACGGGGAGCTCAAAGAACCCTAACAAAAACTCTTCAGATATTGCCTCAAACTTTTCCACTTCATTTTTATTCTGCTCTTTTCTGTCTCTATTTGCATGTATGCATTATGTATGCATGCTAGCGTAGGGGTGTGTCGTGTATCTGTAGGCGTTAACCGAATTAGAGTTTAAATTTAATAAACTTCAACTTTTCTTCATTAAACCTTGAGAAAGCCTGTTTATGCTGGTTTCTTTGCCTTATAATCGGAAAGCGGTAAACAAGGATTCACCAAGACAGAGCTAAAAACACAGTTTAAAATTAAACCCTGTTACATTAAGACCAAGTGAAGGCTGAAAGGGAACCCTAGACCTCTTTCTCACCTGATCGGAACAGTATCATCTGAAAACCATGCCCACAACCCTCTAATAAAAATCATTGACATACAGTGAACAGAAGCAATACCAGAACAGAACCCAATGGGGGCACCGTGATCCACTTCTGTCCACTTTGAAACTACCTATAACTCTTACTTTCTTTCCCTCATGCTAACCACCTTTTAACCCAAATGTATCACCCTCCCCTATTTCCATACTCTTGGGTGATACTTTATTAACGGCTTTCTAAAAGTTCATATACAACTCACCCACTGCCCAACTCATTTCCCCCACTCACCATAACTGTCACCTCCTCAAAAGGAGTCAGTTACTTCTTATTTCTCCTCTATCTCAATATTTAGCAATGTCATGGCTAATTAAAGATACCCAAATCTTCCCGACTGTAGATGTTAAGCTACCTGACCTTACTTATGTTAACTCTGAAAACAAGTACTATCTTGGTCACACTCCAGTGCTGCAACGCACATCCACTCTCCGTAGAACCCTGAAATATAATTCCTAGTGCCTATGACTACTCCTTCCCAATTTCCTTCTGGATCCTCAGCTGTACCTCATCTGGTCCCAGCACCTCAATTTCCTTCAGCTTAAACTAGCTTCACTACCTTTTTTTTTGCTTTTAATCCATTGTAATTTAAGTAACATTGTCAGGACTAAATTTGCAAATTTCTCGAAAATACGCACTAGAGATTAATCAGCACTGTGATGAAGCTATGCTCTTAAAGCATAAACTAACTCTGCTATGTTAAGCAAGAGAATACACATCTTGAAATTTCTTTTTTACATATTGAATCAAGCAGGACTACAGCTCTGCGGTCCAACGGTAAACTAAAAGCAAAAGACTTAGAAAATTTTAATACTGAAACTAAAAATCATTTGTTACGCAAGCTGCCAAAACATCTATAATTCAGTGCATGAGCTGAAACAAACAGGCCATAAAATCCATTATCATACTGCTTCTAAATACTGACAGGAATTTGAAGCCACTTTTATATAAACTAACGCCACTGAGCTCCCGAGTGTGGACTCCGTGAAATAAGGACAAGATGTACAAGACAAAGGATACAATTTATACATTAGTGGAAAGACACGATAACTCATTGTGCTAACAATGTCCCAGACACTGCCATCACCATCCCCGGGTATGTCCTGTCCCACCAGAGGTGGCGGGACAGTGGTATACAGTAGGGAGGGAGTTGCCCTAGGAGTCCTCAACATCGACTCCGGACCCCATGAGGTCTCATGGCATGTCAAACATGGGCAAGGTAACCTCCTACTAATTACCACCTACCGCCCTCCCTCAGAGCTGATGACTCAGCACTCCACCATGTTGAACACCACTTGGAGGAAGCACTGAGGGTGGCAAGGGCACAAAATGTACTCTGGGTGGGGGACTTCAATGTCCATCACCAAGAGTGGCTCGGTAGCACCACTGCTGGCCGAGTCTGAAAGGACATAGCTGCTAGACTGGGTCTGCGGCAGGTGGTGGCGGAACCAACACGAGGGAAAAGCATACTCGACTTCGTCCTCACCAATCTGCCTGCTGCAGATACTTCTCTCCATAACTGTATTTGTAGGAGTGACCACCGCACAGTCCTTGTGGAAACGAAGTCCCGCCTTCACATTGAGGATACCATCCATCGTGTTGTGTGGCACTATCACCGTGCTAAATGGGATAGATTTCGAAAAGATCTAACAATGCAAAACTGGGCAACCATGAGGCGCTGTGGGCCATCAGCAGCAGCAGAATTGTACTCAACCACAATCTGTAACCTCATGGCCCGGCATATCCCCCACTCTACCATTACCATCAAGCCAGGAGACCAACCCTGGTTCAATGAAGAGTGCAGGAGGGCATGCCAGGAGCAGCACCAGGCATACCTCAAAATGAGGTGTCAACCTGGTGAAGCTACAACACAGGACGATCTGCGGGCCATAATGTGTAAGCAGCATGCCATAAACAGAGCTAAGCGTTCCCATAACCAATGGATCAGATCGAAGCTCTGCAGTCCTGCCACATCCAGCTGTGAATGGTGGACAATTCAACAACTAACTGGAGGAAGTGGCTCCACAAATATCCCCATCCTCAATGATGGGGGAGCCCAGCACATCAGTGCGAAAGACAAGGCTGAAGCATTTGCAACAATCTTCAGCCAGAAGTGCCGAGTTGATAATCCATCTCGGCCTCCTCCTGCAGTCCCCAACTTCACAGATGCCAGACCTCAGCCAATTCGATTCACTCCGCGTGATATAAAGAAACAACTGAAGGCACTGGATACTGCAAAAGCTATGGGCCCTGACAATATTCCGGCAATAATACTGAAGACCTGTGCTCCAGAACTTGCCGCGGCCCTAGCCAAGCTGTTCCAGTACAGCTACAACACTGGCATCTACCCTGCAATATGGAAAATTGCCCAGATATGTCCTGTACACAAAAAGCAGAACAAGTCCAACCTGGCCAATTACCGCCCCATCAGCCTACTCTCAATCACCAGTAAAGTGAGAGAAGGTGTCATCAACAGTGCCATCAAGCGGCACTTGCTTAGCAATAACCTGCTCAATGACGCTCAGTTTGGGTTCCGCCAGGGCCACTCAGCTCCTGACCTCATTACAGCCTTGCTTCAAACATGGACAAAAGAGCTGAACTCACGAGGTGAGGTGAGAGTGACTGCCCTTGACATCAAGGCAGCATTTGACAGAGTATGGCATCAAGAAACCCTAGCAAAACTGAGGTCAATGGGAATCAGAGGAAAACCCTCCACTGGCTGGAGTCATAATGAGCGCAAAGGAAGGTGGTTGTTGTTGTTGCAGGTCAATCATCTGAGTTCCAGGACATCACTGCAGGAGTTCCTCAGGGTAGGGTCCTGGGCCCAACCATCTTCAGCTGCTTTATCAATGACCTTCCTTCAAATCATAAGGTCAGACGTGGGGATGTTCGCTGATGATTGCACAATGTTCCGCACCATTCGTGACTCCTCAGATACTGAAGCAGTCCGTGTAGAAATGCAGCAAGACCTGGACAATATCCAGGCTTGAGCTGATAAGTGGCAATTAACATTCGCGCCACACAAGTGCCGGGCAATGACCATCTCCAACAAGAGAGAATCTCACCATCTCCCCTGGACATTCAACAGCATTACCATCGCTGAATCCCCCACTGTCAACATCCTGGGGGCTACCATTGACCAGAACCTGAACTGGAGTAGTCATATAAATACCGTGGCTACAAGAGCAGGTCAGAGGCTAGGAATCCTGAGTCTCACCTCCTGACTCCCCAAAGCCTGCCCACCATCTACAAGGCACAAGTCAGGAGTGTGATGGAATACTCTCCACTTGCCTGGATGGGTGCAGCTCCAACAACATTCAAGAAGCTCGACACCATCCAGGATAAAGCAGCCCGCTTGATTGGCACCCCATCTACAAACATTCACTCCCTCCACCACCGACACACAGTGGCAGCAGTGTGTACCATCTACAAGATGCACTGCAGCAATGCACCAAGGCTCCTCAGACAGCACCTTCCAAACCCGCGACCGCTACTAACTAGAAGGACAAGGGCAGCAAATACATGGGAACACCACCACCTGCAAGTTCCCCTCCAAGTCACATACCATCCTGACTTGGAACTATATTGCCGTTCCTTCACTGTCGCTGGGTCAAAATCCTGGAACTCCCTTCCTAACAGCACTGTGGGTGTACCTACCCCAAATGGACTGCAGCGGTTCAAGAAGGCAGCTCACCACCACCTGCTCAAGGGCAATTAGGGATGGGCAATAAATGTTGGCCTGGCCAGCGTCGCCCATATCCCATGAATGAATAAAAAAAAACTACGGCTCATATGTTATCTCAGTTCAGGCTACATTTCACTGAAAAATAATTAGAATTACGGGTAGAATTGAAATTCAACTCTTATTGCTGTGTGGAATAAGTTACCACAGCAAATCTTTTCAATTATATCTGCAATGAATGGGTGTGGTCCACAAGGCGATAAAGGCTGTATGCAGCATATCACCAGACATAACACTGGCAACCTCAAAACACAGCAATGAAACATTTAAATAAAGTTATACATTTTAAAGCATCAGAACCCTTCAACAACTTGCACTTCTATCATGTGTATTGCAATCAGCTCCACTCAAATTTGACATCCTTTAGATGTCATGAAAATTAAATGACATATGGTATTTCCTACATTACAACAGTGACTACATTTTGATTATACTCCTGGGAAGTGCCTTGGGACATCTTACTCTTGTTCAAGGCGCTATATAAATACAAACTGTTGTGGCTGTTGAATATATTGGGTGCATGACATTCTAGGATTTTAAACTGGTGTTTCAGGGATCGAATTACGCAACTCCATCCACTTTTTCTGTGAAAACTAAGTCAGTTGTCTTGATTAGTATGCAGCACAACGAATCCATGCGTGCCATTGTTCCTGCAGAAAAAGAAACACCTCCTCGTGCAAATGTCTCTCACACTTTCTTCCACTCTCTTTCTGTTGTTGATAGTTTTCTCATTGTGTTGTTTTGGAATATTGTTCTCGCTGTGTATTTCACTGTGCAAGTCTCCCCATCAATAATTCCTCCCTGTTCTATCTCAATCAACCTTTATGACTCTCATTTATGTTCCTTTAAATGAGTTGTATTCAATGTGTACTCTTTTAAAGAAGCACACTATGATTGTGGAATATATATAAAGTTGTAGACAGACACTACAGACACGAAAGGGCGCCCAGGAAATGACAAACAAGGGAAAGAGAGTGGAGCAGACATGCTGGAGACGCAAATCGGAGAGGGCAAAATGGAAGAAACCAGCAGGCAACAAAGGATAGTGAATCTACAGCAACCTGCAACAGGCATAAAGGAGGACTTGGGGAGAAAGGGAAGGGTTTGCAGTCTTGGAACTTCTCGGGATACCGGTTCCGAGAGCATTCGGTGGGAGCTGAGCCTAGGGCACATAGGGAAGGAGCAGGTAGCATTCTGGGCCCACTTGACAGGTAGGGGGCAGGAGACTCGATATGTGGAGTCTGGGTGAACTCGGAAATACAGAGATTTGAGGCACTCAGGCATGGTCTGGGAACATTTGGTGGACACACAGTCTACAGCTCAGGAACAGGCTTTTCTGCCAACTGGTCAATGTCGCCATACTCAAACCTCATCCAACCCTCTTCCATTTAGCCCCATCAGCCTATCATTGTGATTCAGCAGATACTGGGAGCGTTTGTCGAGGGCAGGCCTCAACAGTAAAACTGGTGGGAGTTGGTCAAGTCCTATAGTTCGTAGCACTGATGTGGCAAGTTCTGTCAGCACTTGGGGGGAGAAGGGGCAAGTCACCAGGATGGAGAAAGAGGCTGCAGTATCAAAAAGGAGAAAACAAATGGAAGCCAATTTGAAAGGGGCACAGGAACGCAGTCATTAGGGAGAAAATATAGCAAAGCTAGCACGTTAGTTCATGTAACTCGCAAGTATTTTACTGTCAATCATTAGGAAAGGAGTAATTTCCTGGACTAGTTTCAATCGCCTGGGAGAACAGAGGAATTTCCTATATCTTTTTCCCCCAAATTGACCCGAGTTTTTAATCGATGGGTTTTCTCTCCTCCGCCAGTTCACATGGTTTCGGATGGGTTGCAGAGTGTATATATTGTGATATACAAGGTATCTCAACTTTTGGGACAGGCCCAGAGGGTCTTTTCCTGTTTACCACTGCTTGTCTGTATCTTAAGAACACAATATTGCTACTCCCAGGACAAACAGTTCAAATAATGGCATCGTGGTTATGTTGCTGGACTAGTAACCTCGAGACTTGGGCTAATGATCTCAAGAAACAAGCTCAAATCCCCCATGGCAGCTGGGGAATTTAAATTCAGCTAATTAAATCAATCAGGAATAAAAAGCTATGAAACTGCCAGATTGTCATAAAAAGCCATGGTGCACTAACATCCTTTAGGGAAGGAAATCTGCCATCTTTACCTGGGCTGGCCTATATGTAACTCCAGACCCACAGCAATCTGGCTGCCTCTTAACCAACCTAAGTCACACAGTTGCATTCATAAAGGCAGCTTAACACCACCTTTTCTAAGGCAATTAGGGATGGACAAAAATGCCAATGAAGCCCACATCCAGTGAATGAATAAAAAAAAGTTACATTGGTAAATGGCAAACCTTACTTGAACAATTACTGTTTAAGAGGGCACTATCTTCATTAAAAAAGTAACCTTTTACCTGCACATCAAAACTCCAAAAGATTCTGCAAGGTGTGTCAAAACTCACCACAGGGTGATGAAAATACAACTGCAACAGAATAAATCAGTGTGCCATTCCAGCTTTTGCACTATCCTCCTTCAAATACGAGAGTTGCACTTTAAAAATCAGTCTGAAATAAAGGGAAACCGAAAGTACTAATACTGGTGCTGTTTCATATCAATGAACGCTGTTGTCTCACTCCTCTGGGTCAATAATTACTGGTTTTGCAGAACCATTGACTGCAATCGTAAATATTAGTGCTGCTAAGTTTCTTCAAACACAAAACTCAAGTGTAGACACATGCTTTACATAAATTAACCTTGCTCTCTTGTTCTTTCCAATAGCTCCTCTCCAATACAATGGACCTCATTCACCCATAGCTCACAAAAACACAATGAATTACTCCTTTGTTTCAACGAAACACGCTTCTAATCAAATCATTCCCTCACTTGCGATGAGCAAATATTTTTGTTGTGATGTTTTTCATTTCTGAAGGGCTAAAACAATTATTTGGCCAAATCAGAAAACATGGAGGGGATTATTATAACCTCTGCCTAAAAGATAATTGATGGATTTTCCCTCCAGTTTGCACAAGTTACAATTTTGCTGGATTTAATCACTGCATACCAGCCACCCACAAATGAAATAATCAACAAACTGCCAGTGAAGGGATCAGACCGCTTTGGATAATTATAGTTAAAGTGAGATCATTTATCTCCCCCGTAATTAAAAATGCCGCAAATTTTTAAATAAAACAATCCTCAATGGACGCAGACGGCTGACAAGTGCAAAATAAACATTGAGAGATTTTCTTGAGTACATTATGATTTCGAAAGAGATGACTGCAGATCATTGCACTGAGGAATTTGGAATCAAAAGATTTCAGCGAGGTTAGAAAAAGGAGAATCAGACAGGAAAAAAAAACAAAGTTATTGAACCACTGAGACACAGACAGAGTGGGGTTTCTATCACTCACCTCATCGCCGCCACAGCAACCCATCTCCGACAACCATGAGCACAAAGCCCGCAACTCCCAAATACAGTCAAAGAACTGCTGCCAAAATATTGTTCAAGAATATAAATGCCGAAAGAAGCCACACCCAACACAGACTGAGTCACCCTCTAACCGCCACTGACTGCCCCCCCCTGGTGTCACCCTCTAACCGCCACTGACTGCCCCCCCTGGTGTCACCCTCTAACCGCCACTGACTGCCCCCCCTGGTGTCACCCTCTAACCGCCACTGACTGCCCCCCCTGGTGTCACCCTCTAACCGCCACTGACTGCCGGGAGTGTTGTTTCCCCGGTGGATGTTTTTTTTACTGCAGCTGTTTCCAGACGGAAGGCTGAGGATACTGTGGCTGTTGAGATCGGGCCTTAGGGGTCAGGCAGTCTCTGCTGGAGGGAGCAGGCGGCTCGGGAGGTTTTTGCTGCAGATGTGAGCAGACTGACAGTGAGGAAATTCAGCGTGCAGGCACGCCAAACCCATCATAAATCGTTACTGCATTTGTTGACAACGCTATCGGTAGGTGGCGCTGTTTTGGCACATGCGCAAATACAGCATTTGCCACTAAAACGTCACAGCTTGCGATTGCAGCAGCTGCCAGGACTAAAGATGGCGCTGGTCAAAGAATCACACAGAGGCAACCTAACAAGCACGTGGCAGCATACAATGGCCCGAGTGAGAGAGCAGCGCCGGGGGCGGAGAGAGAGAGGGCGGCGGTGGGGGGGTGCAGGAGGAGTGCCTTTTTCTGTGCATGTGCCGTAAACACAACAGCAGCCTCACAGCTCCAGCGACCCGGGTTCAATTCTGGGTACTGCCTGTGTGGAGTTTGCAAGTTCTCCCTGTGTCTGCGTGGGTTTTCTCCGGGTGCTCCGGTTTCCTCCCACACGCCAAAAGACTTGCAGGTTGATAGGTAAATTGGCCATTAGAAATTGCCCCTAGTATAGGTAGGGAAATATAGGGACAGGTGGGGATGTGGTAGGAATATGGGATTAGTGTAAATGGGTGGTTGATGGTCGGCACAGACTCGGTGGGCCGAAGGGCCTGTTTCAGTGCTGTATCTCTAAACAAAAGACTTACCGGCCAGTCCCTGCACCCAGCGACACCAAGGTCTTCGGCCGATCGCACCCCGCGGCTCTCTACGGCCTCTCGCTTCCGGCCCTCTCCATTCAGCCATTCCCTCCAGCTGCGGATGCCCAATCCAGTTGTTTTCTCCCCTACTTCTCAACAGTACTTCAGGCATTGCAACTGTCTGGTCCCTGCCTTTTGCATGCTCCCTCTCCCCACCCCTCCTCCCTCTTCACCCCTCTCCCTCTTCACCCACCCCTCTATCCCCCTCTTCACCCACCCCTCCCACTACCCCCCCTACCTCCACCCCTCCACCACAGTTGAATATCTGAAGTGCAGTTGCAAAGTCGGGGAAATAGCATCCAAAACAAAACCTCAACAATTCTGGATTTAATTATTGAGAAGTTTTATTAAGTTCATTAAGCATCCGAGGAACTGCTGTGCATGGATACATGAATGTTGTATCCAGTATTCCCGTGAGACAGACAGGCCGAGTCTCTGCTATGCACAGCTAAAGAGATTGTTCCTGGAGAGCCTTGTGGTGAATGAACGCTTGGCTCTCTATTCCACTACTGTATTGTCCATGTGAAGAAGGCAAAGTCACAAGAGTCTGAGCTCAGTCTATTCTTGGTGAATGTTCCCCAAGCGCATCCCAATGTGCACTCCCAATTTATCCATAAATGCAATGTTCCTTTCCACATCGTGATGAGCTCCGCAGCATGATCCAGTTGCCTTCGTTGCTTGAATGCTGACCTTAAGTCTCAAGGATTGTTTTCTCGACGGCATGTTTTACATGAAAAGAAATAAAGCAAATCAGAGTCAGAGCTTGCCTTCCTCCATCCACTGAAATTACTGTTGTGCACACCTATTTAAGTTCTGCAGTGAAGGCACCAATTGATAACGTCGCCAATGAAGCACTTATTACCCACCTCAGATGCAGGAATCAGCACATCCTTGCGTCCTCTCCTGCACTGCCTCCTTTGCTTGAATGCCGTCCTTAAGTCTCAAGGATTGTTTTCTCAAGGGCACGTTTTACATGAAAAGAAATAAGGAAAGAACATCAGTGTCAGAGCTTCCCTCCCTCCAATGAAATTACTGTTGCGCATGCTTTATGCTCTGCAGGATAGGCATGTACTGATAACACCGCCAATGAATCACTTAATACCCACCTCAGCTGTAGGAGTCAGGATGATGTAACTGCCCCTATCTCGCGATGGTTCAATGCTGCTCTCAGGGAAAACATGAATGATGTGAGGGTGCTGGAAAAAGAAGCACATTTCTTTTGGACTATGAACATAAAGCAGGCCATTTAGCCCAGCTGTTCAATGCTAGTGGTTATGCTACTCCTGCGCCTTCCCATCCATTCCCATTTAATCCTGCCTACTACTATCAGCATCACCTTCCATTTCTTTCACTCTTACCCACCTTTGCCTTAAAGCAACACTGAAGATGGAGAACGGTGTGGCTGCACTCCCACCTCACCAGTTGTGTACGCAGCAAGAACATTCACATTTGTGCTACCACTGGACACGGAATGAGGTGGCTGTGTGTCCATGTGCACTGCTCTGATGGGTGCAGGAACAGATGGCTGTGTGTCCATGTGCACTGCTTGGATGGATGCAGGAACAGGTGGCTGTGTGTCCATATGCACTGCTCGGATGGGTGCAGGAACAGGTGGCTGTGTAACTGAACAGCAAGGAGAGGGTACCGCAGGTGGGGGAAGTGGAGCTTTGAACAGGCAGGCATATGTTTAGGAAATTCAGGAAGGCTATTAAGGGACCACATGGGATACATGAGATGAGATAAGAAATACAGAATGCACTCCATTGAAACGTTACAAAAACGAAAGTGACTGTTTTGATGGAAGGTTGTTCGCTGGACTGCAGCATATGTATTGCCTGCACACAGCAACTTACAACAGGGACTGGAGCACATGCAGTGCCCCAGACAATGGAAATGTTTTCAGAGCAATTTACAACAGGGACTGGAGCACATGCAGTGCCCCAGACAATGGAAATGTTTTCAGAGCAACTTACCTTGGAACAATCTCCTCTGTCTAATAAAAATGAAGCAAATCTCCAAAACGACTAAATAATTGAGATAAAATGCAAGAAAATGCCCGACGAAACCTCTCCTCCTTCCACTTTCAAAAACTTGCGCCGAAGCTTTGACGCATGCGTGAATATCCGGTGGCGTTGCATGAAGCGCATGCGCAGAGGCCAACCTGGCGCGTTGCCCGAGGAAGACGAC
Organism: Heterodontus francisci; assembly: GCF_036365525.1. Lineage (NCBI taxonomy): Eukaryota > Metazoa > Chordata > Chondrichthyes > Heterodontiformes > Heterodontidae > Heterodontus > Heterodontus francisci. The sequence continues at coordinate 182,938,382 of NC_090374.1, read as the reverse complement.
GTAACGCAATGAGTTCACCAGCGCATGCGCAAACTGGTCCTGGCAAGCAGGAACGCAGCGCATGCGCAGAGATCAGGAGACCGTCTGCGCATGTGCGCACCGCGGCGCATCCTGATGACGTTGGCGCTGGCCAGCGTTGTCAGGAATCACTTTGATAAATCATAGGACGGTTACAGCACAGAACGAGGCCCTTCAGCCCATTGTGGCTCTGCCAGCTCTCTGCAAAAGCAACTCAACTAGTCCCACTCTCCCGTCTTTTCCCCATTGTGCTGCAATTTTTTTTCTCTTCAGGTAATTATCCAATAGTCTTTTGAAAGCCTCGATTGAATCTGCTTCTACCACACTCCCAGGCAGTGCATTCCAGATCCTAACCACTTGCTGTGTGAAAAAGTTTTTCATCTTGCTGTCACTTCTTTTGCCAATTACCTTAAATTGATGCCTGCTGGGTTTTCAATCCTTCCACCAATGGGAGCAGCTTCTCTCCACTCTGTCCAGACCCCTCATGATTTTGAACACCTCTATCAAATCTCTTCTCAACCTTCTCTAGGGCCAACAGCCCTAGCTTCTCCAATTTATCCACGTAACTGAAGTTCGTCATGCCTAGAACCATTCTCGTGAATCTTTTCTACACCCTCTCTAAAGCTATAGAGTCATGTATGGCACAGAAGGAGGCAATTTGGCCCATCGAGTCCATGACAGCTCTCCAGTCAGTCCCACTCCCCGGCTCGATTCCTGTAGACCCGCAAGTTCTATTTCTCTCTCAGGTGGCCATCCAACTTCTTCTTGAAATCATTGATCATCTTCGCTTCCACCACCCTTGTGGGCAGCGGGTTCCTAAATTGTGGTGCTCAGAACTGAACATGATACTGGAGTTGAGACCGAACCAGCATTTGATAAAGGTTCATGATAACATCCTTCTTTTTGTACTCTATGCCCCTATTTATAAAGCCCAGGATCCTGTATGCTTTATTAACTGCTTTCTCAATCTGCCCTGTCACCTCCTCAAAAAGAGTCGGTTACTTCTTATTTCTCCTCTATCTTAATATTTAGTGATGTCATGGCTAATTAAAGATTCCCGAATCTTCCCAACTGCAGATGTTAAGCTAACTGACATTACTCAGGTTAACTCTGAAGATGAGTACTACTTTGGTCACGCTTCAGTCCTCCAGCGCACATCCACTGTCAGTAGAACCTCGAAATATAATTGCTCATGCCTATGGCTACTCCTTCCCAATTTCCTTCTGGATCCTTGGCTGTACTCTATCTGGTCCCAGTACCTCAATTTCCTTCAGCTTAAGCTAGCTTCTCTACCTTTTTTTGCTTTTAACCCATTGTAATTTAAGTAACATTCTGTCAGGACTAAATTCTCAAATTTCTCTAAACTATGCACTGGAGATGATTTATGTACATATACTCCCAAGTCCCTCTGCTCCTGCACCCCCTTTAGAATTGTACCCTTTATTATATATTGCCTTTCCTCGTTCTTCCGAGTAAAATGAATTACTTCACACTTCTCTACATTAAATTTATCTGCCACTTCTCCGCCCAATCCATCAGCCTGTCTATGCCCTCTGGAAGTTTATCGCTATCTTCACAGTTCACAAAACTTTCAGGTTTTGTGTCATTTGCAAATTTTGAAATTGTGCCCTGTAGACCCAAGTCTAATATCATTATTAATATCTAGGTCATTATATCAGGAAAAGCTGGGGTCCTAACATCGATACCAGAAGAACCCCACCTTCCTCCTGAAAAACAACCTTTCATAACTACTCTCTGTTTCCTGTCACTCAGCCAATTTCATATCCATGCTGCTACTGTCCCTTTTATTCCACGGGCTCTAACTTTGCTGACAAGCCTGTTATGTGGCACCTCATTAAATGTCTTTTGGAAGTCCATGTACACAATATCAGCCGCATTACCCTCATCAACCCTCTCTGTTACCTCATCAAACAGCTCAAGCAAGTTAGTGAAGCATGATTTGCCCTTACAAATCCAAGCTAGCCGATCCTTAATTAATTCACATTTGTCCAAGTGACTGTTAATTTTGTCCCGAATTATCATTCCTAAAAGTTTTCCCACCACTCTGCTTAAACTTGACTGGCCTGTAGTTGCTGGGTTTATCCTAACACCCTTTCGAGAACAAGGGTGTAGCATTTGCAATTCTCCAGTCCTCTGGCACTACACCTGTATCTAAGGAGGATTGGAAGCTTATGCCCAGTGTCTCCACATTTTCCACTTATTTCCCCCAGTATCCTCAGATGCATTTGATCTGGCCCTGGTGCCTTATCAACTTTAAGTACAGCCATCCTATCTAATACCTCCTTTTTGTTTGTCAATTTTTAGCCCATCCAGTGTCTCAACTACCTCCTCTTTCACTATGACTTGTGCAGCATCTTCTTCCTTTTTAAAGATAGATGCAAAGTACTCATTCAGTACCTCAGCCAATCCCCCGGCCACCATGACTAAGTCTCGTTTTAGGTCTCTAATTGGCCCCACTCCTCCTTTTAATACTTTTTTTTACTATTTATATGCTTTTGGAAGATTTTTGGATTCCATTTTATGTTACTGCCAGTCTCTTCTCATACTCTGCTTCCCTTATTTGTTTTTTCACTTCTCTGAACCTTCAATATTCAGCCTGGTTTTCAATTGTATTATCCACCTCTCTTTCGTCATCCAGGGTGATCTGGATTTGTTTGCCCTGCCTTTCCCCTCATGATAACATACCTTGACTGTACCCAAACCATCTGCTCTTTAAAGGCAGCCCATTGCTCCATTACAGTTTTGCCTGCAGACCTTTGATTGCAATTTACTGGGGCCAGATCCGTTCTCACCCGATTGAAGTTAGCCTTCCCTCAATTAATTAGTTTTACTCTTGATTGGTCCTTGTCTTTTTCTATAGCTAACCTAAACATTATGATACTGTGATCACTGTCCCCTAAATATTCCCCTACTGACACTTGATCCATCTCATTCCCTAGAGGCAATGCCTCCTTTCTCAGTGGACTGGAAACATACTGATGTAGAATATTCTCTTGAACACACTCTGAAAACTCTTGTCCCCCTCTGCCCTTTACACTGTTACTATCCCAGTTATAGTAGGATGATTAAAGTTCCCCCATTATAACTACACTATAATTCTTGCACCTCTCTGTAACTTCCTTGCAAATTTGTTCCTCTATATCTGCTGCTTTCACATGCGTTCAAGTCCTCTGAAGAAGGAATTTTCCTCCACACAAGATCAGGGGGCAGGTTGTTCAACCTTGCCCGTCTAAGAGCGAAGTCCAAAGTATGGAAAGTCCTCATCAGGGAACTCCTCTTTGCTGACGATGCTGCTTTAACATCTCACACTGAAGAGTGCCTGCAGAGTCTCATCGACAGGTTTGCGGCTGCCTGCAATGAATTTGGCCTAACCATCAGCCTCAAGAAAACGAACATCATGGGGCAGGACGTCATAAATGCTCCATCCATCAATATTGGCGATCACGCTCTGGAAGTGGTTCAAGAGTTCACCTACCTAGGCTCAACTATCACCAGTAACCTGTCTCTAGATGCAGAAAACAACAAGCGCATTGGAAAGGCTTCCACTGCTATGTCCAGACTTGCCAAGAGAGTGTGGGAAAATGGCGCACTGACACGGAACACAAAAGTCCGAGTGTATCAGGCCTGTGTCCTCAGTACCTTGCTCTATGGCAGCGAGGCCTGGACAACGTATGTCAGCCAAGAGCGACGTCTCAATTCATTCCATCTTTGCTGCCTCCGGAAAATACTTGGCATCAGGTGGCAGGACCGTATCTCCAACACAGAAGTCCTCGAGGCGGCCAACATCCCCAGCTTATACACACTACTGAGTCAGCGGCGCTTGAGATGGCTTGGCCATGTGAGCCGCATGGAGGATGGCAGGATCCCCAAAGACACATTGTACAGCGAGCTCGCCACTGGTATCAGACCCATCGGCCGTCCTTGTCTCCGCTTTAAAGACGTCTGCAAACGTGACATGAAATCCTGTGACACTGATCACAAGTCGTGGGAGTCAGTTGCCAGCGTTCGCCAGAGCTGGCAGGCAGCCATAAAGACGGGGCTAAAGTGTGGCGAGTCGAAGAGACTTAGTAGTTGGCAGGAAAAAAGACAGAGGCGCAAGGGGAGAGCCAACTGTGTAACAGCCCCGACAAACAAATTTCTCTGCAGCACCTGTGGAAGAGCCTGTCACTCTAGAATTGGCCTTTATAGCCACTCCAGGCGCTGCTTCACAAACCACTGACCACCTCCAGGCGCTTATCCATTGTCTCTCGAGATAAGGAGGCCAAAGAAGAAGATATCTTTCCCACCAGTTGGTGGCCTATAGAATACACCTGGCAATGTAATAGCACCTCTATTGCTTCTTAATCAAATCAAGGGACAAACTAAAAAAATAAAGAGATTTGGTATGCAAATCATTGAGGTTTATTTTCAAATATAGATTGACAGTTGGTTTATTAACCTCATCAGTGGTTTATTTAATCTCTGACAGGTCAGAGCTTTTTATGAAAACTGCATTACCGACTTGTTTTGGCATAATGGGACCTAAATTCAGCGACCACCCTCCCAAGAACACCTGAAGAACATCCGAGCCAAGATTGGGTCAGGCCACCTTTCTGGCATCCAGGATAGCTGCCTAAGATGTGCATTTGGCCCCTTATATAGACCAATGAGAGCTCTAATGGCTAGTTTTGGACCCCTTGAGGATGCTCAGATATCAGGTCTGCTCCCACCAATGAAGGTTTCTCTTGGAAGGTTCAGTCTCTTCCCTGCATGGTGGTCTATGGGAGGTCTCTCTTGGATGATTCAGTCGTCTCCATCCACCCTCCCCCTCCAGTAGGGTCTATAAGCAGGAGGTCTATTAGCAGGGGTCTTCCTCTCTTAACCCCGGTCTCTCTGCCACCCAAGGCCACTACCAACCTCCCCTCCTTCAGGCTCCAGGTTCAGCAAAGCAAAGTGTTTCGGCAGGTCCAACTTCTGGTTTCCTCTCCAGTTGGCACTTCAGAGCTAGGTGCATGGTGCGACTGATCGGGTACGCATGTAGAGAACGACAATGAAAAATCAAGAGTTTTAAGAGCCCTCTCGCAAGATCGCAGGAGAGGTTGACTTTGACCAAGAAACTGCATCTCTCATAATCAATTTGTGAGAGTTAGCACGTCTGACGTTGGGAATCCAAGCTTGGTGGAGCCCCCTGCAAAGATTCAGTGAGGAAAGGCTAAAATTTAGGGCCCTCTCACCATAGTATACAAAGGGGCCTGAACTAGTGTAAAACCCCTTGAGCTGTATGTTTAATGGAATGTAAGTAGATACAATGTAAGTGAAGTGAGGCACCCTCAGTTTAGGCACTGCCACACCTGAATTGTGTTGTTGTGAACTTTCACAAATGTTATGAGTAAAGTATATTTTTGGAAAAGAAAATCCACTCCCTGAAATATTTCATACAAAAATTCAATAGGCAGGGCAAAGGAAGTGGGTGGTCAAAATCTAGAGACAGCTGACCACAAGCACTGGGCACCACAGGGAATGGAGTATATTGTCGAAACGGGGAGGTGGAATGGAGGGGGGTGGGGGTGCGGGTAAAATTCTTATTTGATTTGATACCTCCTTTGATTTTTTAATGATTTAGTTTTCTATTAATTGTGGTCATCTAACTTACTTTTAACAAACTAACTTTTGTTAGTTTATTTTTGTTTAACAGCACTGGTGCAACTATCACCTTAAGCATTCCAGTTAAATGAGTAGAGACAACTAAATATATTTCTGGGAAAGGAGAGGTTTGAGTTATGTGGTAGGAATGTAGGGTTGAGATTAACTCAAATACAAAAGGTGTACAGGGGCAAAGTTGCCTTTTCCTGCTTTTAAAATTTCCTATCCTGTCATCAGCTTGAACATCATTATATCATTCTGCTAAACATCGACACATGCCAATTTATTAACATTTTTTTTGGTATGCTCTTTAATTATTTACAATGAAATGTGAATCATTTTAAACTAACTTAAATGGTAGTTATTTTGTTTTCCTGGCCGTGGTATTACATAGCACAGGCCAGATGCATTCATTACCATCAGTCTAGTGTTGCCAACGCTGGTTAGTCATATTCCTGAAGGGTTCCCCACGTGTCCTCCCGCCTCTAACCACCTCAGGCAGTCAAACAGCATTTTCCCCATCTCCAATATTTTTATAACTAATAAACAAAAGTGTTCAAAGAAATTGAAAAAACACGCACAATTTATTTTAATGCCGCTATGATTTTTCCCGCAGCAATGTTCAAAAGATCAACCTTTAATTCTGGCGCTTCCAAGGGAATCCTGAAGGGTTGGAAACTGTACATCAGTTAATACAGGAAAACTCTTCCCAAGGGGGATTTTACCTCATCAAAGAACTCATTGGAGGTCAAGTGCCCTTATGCACCAGATACTCCGTTATATTATCGATCTGTCTTGAGTAACAGATCTGTATCCGAGGATCTCACGGGCTGTGATATATATGCAAGCATTGCCCATTCTTTATCTAATGCTTGGCCATTGAACTCCTTCAGTAGAAAGATCTATGCTGACACAAAATGCTCATAAAAAGGACTCTGAAAAGTGAGTATAAGAATCTCAAAATGATTTGTTGTGTTGGATTCAGAAAACAGTGTGAATGTGCCAGTGACAGCTGATTTACTCTGCTGATTTAACTTGTTCTGTATATAATTCGTATTCACCCTAAACAGTTTGTAAGTTAGCTTGGACTGTGTGACCTGCTTTCCCACCCATTGAAAAGATCAGAAGTATATACTGGACAGTGCATATTATATCAGAGGTGCATTGCATCCCATTCTGCACACAGATGGGTCAAGTCTTGGTTTGTAAGAGGCATGGGGTTGCTTATGGAAGCTGTCTTTTGTGGCAAGTGTGTGTAAAAAGTGTTGGGAACGAGGCTGAATTCTAGCAGTTGTCATACAAGAACTACTTGGATTGTCCTGATTAAGACATAGACCAGCAAGAAAAAAATAAGATAGATCCTATTTCGCATGTACACGCTGCCGCTCAGCAACATCATCCAAAAACACGCCAGGTTCCACGTGTATGCTGACAACACTCAACTCTACCTCACTGCTTCTTTTCTCAAACCCCCCAGCCCCCACTGCCTCTCAATTCTCAGACTGCTTGTCCGACATCCAGTACTGAATGAACAGAAATGTCCTCCAATTAACTATTGGTAAGAGTGAAGTCATTGTCTTCAATCCCTGCCACAAATTCTGTTCTCTCAACTCCATCACTTCCGCCGGCAACTGTCTGAGGCTGAACCAAACTGTTCTCAACCTCGGTGTTATATCTGATCCCGGGATGTCTTCCAACAGCCTATCCACACCATCATTTAGACCGCCTATTTTCACCATCATTTAGACCGCCTATTTTCACCATCATTTAGACTGCCTGTTTTCACTTCCATAATATTTCCTGGCTCTGCCCCACCTCATCTCATCTGCTGCTGAAACCCTCATTCATGCTTTTGTCACCTGATCTGGACTTAAGTATTCCAATGTACTCCTGGCCAACCTCCCATCTTCTACGCTTCATAAACTAAAGCTCATCCAAAACTGTGCTGCCTGTATCCTGACTCACATCAAGTCCTGTTCCCCCAGTGCTTGCACTGGCACCCAGTTAAGCAACACCTCATAGAATCATAGAATGCTTACAGCACAGAAGGAGAACACTCAGGCCATCTAGTCCATGCCAGCTCTCTGCAAGAGCAATTCTGCTAGCCGTACTGTCTACCCTTTCCCTCTATTTTAAAAATCTCAATCTTGTTTTCAAATCACTCCATGGCCTCACCCCTCATTATCTCGGTAACCTGCCCCAGCCCTACAGTCCTCCCAGATCTCTCCACTCCTCCAATTCTGACCTCTTGAGCATCCCTGATTTTAATCATCCCACCATTGGCGGCCGTGCCTTCAGCTGCCTTAGCTCTGGAATTTCCTCCCTAAACTTCTCCACTCCTCTTTTCTCCTTTATATGAACATACGAATTAGGAGCAGGAGTTGGCCATGCGGCCCCTTGAGCCTGCTTTGCCATTTGATAAAACCAAATCCTTTTAAGATGCTCCTTAAGGCCTACCTCTTTAAACAAGCTTTTGGTCATTTGTCTCCTTATGTGGCTTGGTGTCATATTTTGTTTGCTGATACTCCTATGACATTTTACTACGTTCTAAGTTATTATTGTCGAGGTAAGAACTGTAGGGCCACATTATCTCATGAGCTGTTTGCTTGTAGAGACATAGACATATGTATTGTCTGCTTACTTATTGTAATGAATATCTGAAAAAGAAAGTCAACTACTGACACCAGAGTGTGAATCTTATGATTATTTGGCATATCAAGATGATATCCAAAATGGAATGAATGCCCTCAGAAGAGGGAGGGGTGAAAAGAAAATGGGCACAACATTTAAAAATAAATGTTAGGCTTTGGCTTAAGGAAGTTCCCCCAGACTGTGGACTTCGGAGCAACTCAGACTTCTTTGCACCGCTAGCTTATTGCAATCTCCTGGGAATGATTTAGCTGGCATTAATTAAAAGACCTTCTCCACCTCCATTCAAGAGGTAATTAATTCAATATTGCAGATAAGCAGCCGGACAGCAGCAATTCACTGCCATTGTCGGCTTCCCAAAGGTCTTGTGTGGCACGGACTGAGCTCAAGTGGAGGAAGCGCATCTACAGTCTGCTCAATGTCAGTACAAACGCAAAGCCTTCTCTTCAATCAATGTGCAAATTGTCTCCGACGTACAACTAAGCGTCTTGCATACGAAGGCACCATATCCAGTGCCTAAATATATATTCCTTCATCTTCCATCACTCATCTTTGGCTGCAGCATTTGTACATAGTCACCTTCAGTTGATTATTATGAGATTTGGGGGTGATTTAGCTCTTCTGGTATAGAACTTACCAGAACTGTGACATACATCACCAATCTGAACTTGGAAGTTCATGGCCTGTATAATTTCCCATCCTGTAACATTACAACATGCAGACAGCAAAACATCAGGGACATAAAACATTCCACATCCATGTTGGATTTGATAAACTATCTTGCTATTTTGCGATTGTTAACACCAGCAATCATACCTAATCTCTGAGCTTGTTGTTATGAGCCAAGCCACATAATAAAGGGACAAAGACGAAGATGGTTGTTAAACAATTAATTATTCTGAATTGTTGATAAAAGTTGCTCACTGTGTGTCAGTATTAGAAAATCATCGACTGAATTTATTTTCTGTGGTTATGCACAAGTAATAATGTTGCCCTTCTGATAATTCATTCACTGATGGAAGGTGGCACACACAACTGGGATCTTGTTCTGAGAGAGAAAGGCAGTACCTTTAATTATATCTTGATTTTTCTTTACCATGTTGTCCCTATTGCCGTCCATTTTTGGATAACCAGAACCTCCTGCAGTTTTAACTCTATTGCTAATACAAGACTCTGCTGGATCAACTTCTATTTTAATTTTGTGCTTTGATCTTGTCCGTTACGTCTCTTTCTTCCCGGTTGTGTTATCACTTTCCATTTTAATCAATGATTGTTTCTTGTATTAATATACATAGATTTTAGTTTCTTATTTCCTGCATTTGTCTATTCCTCTTTATTTGCCTTCCCCATACTATTTGTTTACTTACTATTGTGTCACAAGTTAATTAAAAAAATTACAGATGAGAAAGGCCATTCAACCCACCTTAATTCGTTCATCAAAGAAGATCCTACAGTTCCATGGAGGTGGCTGTTGTAGGGAATGGTGGCGTGGGAGAGTATTTGTTGGGGGTGAACACATCAGAAGTTGAGGCAAGGCAGTTATTGAGAACGTCAATGAAGTGCTGAATTTAGTGCAGGTGGTGAGCCACAGGAGTGGGAATTAGAGAAAAAGAAAGACTTTCATTTACATGGCGCCTTTCATGACCTTGTGATGTCCCAAAACATTTACAGCCAATGAAGTACTTTCCAAATGTAATTACTGTTGTAATGTAGGACATGCAGCAGCCAATTTACACACAGGAAGCTCCCACAAACAGCAATCTGATAATGACCAGATCATCTGCTTTAGGTGGTGTTGGTTGAGGGATAAATATTGGCTGGAACAGTGGGGATAACTCCCATGTTCTTTTTTGATTAATGCCATGTGATCTATAACATCCACCTGAGAGGACGGACAAGGCCTTAGTTTAATGCCTCATCTGAAAGACAGTCTGAGGAAGGACTTGAGGGTAGTTTGTAACCAGAAAGTGAGGAAGTCAAACCATGAAATCACAAACTACTGTTTCTTTAATAACACACTAATAATATAATTAGCAGTACTTAGGGATTAAACACTAAAGTACACAAACTATTTTGGCAGATACGGTTAACTGACAAAATTAATAACTGAGTATCCAAATGGCAGTACAACTCAGCATCAACTGACTGCACTTATATGAAGTTCAATGTCTGAGGTCGATGCAAAATTGGCGAGGTTAGTTTATGGTTAGACTGGATTTCAACTCCCAGCAAGAGTCATGTTGCTGGGGGCCGAGGCAGATGAAAATCCAACCAGCTCTCCATAGCGCGAGGTCCAGGAGATTAACACCATCTGACCTTGGTGGGAACAATAGATGGCCAGCGAGTAGGAGCAGAACTTTGGACAGCTGGAGGCTGTTGTCAAGGACCCAATAGAATGGTCCTGTGCAGTGAAGTAAATGCTTAGGGGGAGGGTCAGAGGGGCATTACACTTGGATTTCATTGTTTAAGCCCGATGGAGCTCTCCTGCTCTTCCTGGTCCACAAGAAAACAGAAATAAGTTAAAAATAACTTCACATTTCTGGTCGTCTCCTGGACCCGGTTTTGCTTGGCCTGGCAAGGAAGCTACAATGCTTTCCTCAGACAGGTCTATGGTTAAAATTGCAGTTGGGCCTTGATAATATTATCCCGATCCACATATTTAAAGAGGGAACCGTTGGCCTTTCAGCATGTGACGCACTTGGCTGCTCAGAAAGGCAGGTTAAAATTGCAATTGACATCAGGGGAAAGTTGTGGCCATTTTAACTGCCCACATGCCCAGTTTCCACCAGGCAAAGAGGGTTAAAATCGACCCTCTTATATTGTTGGCATGCTAACAGCTGTAGATGGAAGGCAGATATTATTGCAGATATTATAAAGTTTAATTATTTCAGTTTATTACGGATATGCTTACACTTTAATAATGATTCCAGGAGCAGCCTTGTCCTTCTGAGTCAGGTGTGCTGATCGAGGTAGCTGAAGTAGAGTGGGAGGAGGTTCATGTGCAGCACAAACACTGGCACAGACCAACTGGGCTTAATGGCCTCTTTCTGTGCTGTAAATTCAATGTAGCTCTATTGTTGCACCCTCTTCTTGGAGTCTCATGTCAGGCTCCTGGGATGTCAGAGTGATGAACCTCTGTCCATAAATGCAGTTTCCTTCCCCCATTGGATCATCTGCTTCCTGGGTAGATCCACCTTACATTTTGGTAGCCTTATTTGGAGCGACATCAGTTCTCACTTTCCTCATTCTCAGACAAACAACTTGTTTGTCCAAGAGGCACACTTTAGCATCTTCCAGTGCCTCGTATGTATAGTCCACAAATCTCAAAATTCCTCTTAACCTCTCTCTCTCAAAATGTTCTTTCCTTTGACTTCCCGGTATGCGTTTTTGCTGTGCCTGCTCTTCACCGTGCTTTTTCCCGCCTTTCTCTGTCACCAGCAACATCTTTTATCCTTTTGCTTTTCCAGTCAACTCCTTTGATTCAATCTTTAAGCTATCTGAGTGGTACATGTACTGCAAAAATTTATCCCTGAGGTGGCTATAACATTAAACAGACACCTGCCAAGCAATTACAATTCCACAATGTTAACCATGAAGCCAAAGCCCAAATTTGTCAGCTGATGGTTTATTCCCATAACTTCTCAGTCTTCAATAACAAAGGAAGATCAAAGTGTTGCTTTTTCAGAGACAACCAGCTTGCTACCGCTTTGGTCAACCAATTCTGTGCAAAGTTCATAATTTGTATAAGCATGCACAGTCCTTAGCATAAACTATTTAAATTTCCCACAAATTATCATACAAATGGCAGACAGAAAAAAAAAACTCATGCTGGTCAGGCAGCATCTGTGGAGGGAAAAACAGAGTTAACGAGCTGAATTTTACGCCGCCCCAGCAGGTCAATTGGTGGCTTGGGGGCGGCATAAAATTGAGTGGGAGGCTTCGGGAGGCCTACCTGCCCCACTCTTACCTCCGGTGAACTTTACAACAGTCGGGTGGGGCGGAGGGGGGTGGAGAATGGCCCGCCCGCCCTCCGGAGGCCAATCAAGGCCCTTAAGTTGCCACTTAACGGCCACTTAAGGGCCTTCACCCGCCTCCAATAGTGGCAAGCGGGCGAGCTGGGGACGTGAAAGGCTGCCCAGGGATAGCTGCCAGCCATCCCGCGCTCCGGGGTGGGGGTGTGCCGTGACAGTCGGGCACAGGGTGCCCGATTGAGGGCCCCTCCCACCTCCCAACCCACCCCCGGGACCTAAGATGGCCCCCTCGCCCCAAATGACCACTCCAGCCTCACCAGGGAAGGACCGATTCCCCTGGTGAGGCAAGCCCAACTTACCTCATCTCCAGGGTCCATGGCGTTGGCTGGGCTGCAGTCCCAGCAGTGGCCACCGCTCCCAGTGGCGCTGCTGGGACTAAGAGCTGCCGGCCCGCTGATTGGCCAGCAGCTCACTGAGGCAGGACCTCCTCCCTCAAGTGGGTGGAAATCCCGCCTCGGGACAATTAAAGCCCGGGGACCTGTAAAATACGGGACGGATCCCCGGGCTAGGTGGAAGCGGGTTCGCAACCGACTTTTACATCGATGGCAAATTCCCGCGTGCCTAAGATAAAATCCAGCCCAATGTTTCAAGTTGATGACCTTTCATCAGCTCTGACGTAAGGTCATTGACCTGAAACGTTAACTCTGTATCTCTGTCCGCACTTGCTGCCTGACCTGCTGAGCATTTCCAGCAGTTTCTGTTTTTGTTTCTGATTTACAGCATCCGCAGTATTTTGCTTTTGTATTGGAGGAAAAAACCTCATCCTTGTTTTCAAACCCCTCAATGGCCTCATCCCTCCCTATCGCTGTCATCTACTACAGCCCCACAATCCTCCAAGATATCTGTGCTCCTCTAATTCTGGCCTCTTGCGCATCCCCAATCCACCATTGGCGGCTGTGCCTTCATCTATCTGTGCCCTAAGCCCTGGAACTCCCTCCCTATATCTCTCCGCCTCTCTACCTCTCTCTCCTCCTTTATGACACTGCTTTAAAACTACCTCTTTTGCCCAAAATTTTATTCATCTCTCCTAACATCTCCTTTTGTGGCACAGTGTCAAGTTTTGCTTTACAACCCTCCTGCGATTCCTTGGGATGTTTTACTATGTTAAAGGTGCTATATAAATCCGGGGGGCGGGGGGAGAAATTAATTCGCCTAGTGCCACCAGATGCAAATGAATTTCTCCCCCACATTCATCTTATTGTTGATGTTGTTGTTGGTCCATCCAGTCTGTCCCACACAGTTATGATACCTTATGTATCACAACATATACACTGTCCCCTCCACCCAAAACCATGTAATTGCATTGGAGAGATGAAAAAACAGATAAAAACCCAGGCCAATTTGGGAAATTCATCTCTGATACCCCAGGCAATCAAAACTAAACCAGGAGTTTACACTGGCCCTGAATTTCCTGAAGTGCCTACCTTTGGTTAAGAGTTGATGACGGCCCAAGCCAGAAACAGGTCCAGCTCTCGCTTAAAGGAATTCGGCAAATCAGTCTTCACTGCATGACCGGGCAGCCTGTTCCAGAGGTCCACTATTCGCTTGACATTGAATCTAGATATGGCCTTACACAACTTAAAACTGAGCACTGGTCCTCCCTAACGATTTAATTGGAACATTCAGTCAACTGGAACACAATCTATTGGCTTCATCTTATAAATCTCAATCAGATCTCTATGCTTCTCTAAAGTGTCGAGTTCTAACTCTTTTAGCCTATCTTGATAACTAAGATATTTGATATACGCTTTGTGCTTATATAAGATTAAATTCAGCTGGATTGCTGTAATCTTCATTTTGAGGACACCTTTAAGGGCATTTTGCAATACTGCTGATTTAGCATCTAGTAACTGGCACATCTTTGGAGGACTCCAAGCCTGTGCTGCACTCATTTTGCTGATATCAGTAAATGTGCTGTGGTGTTCAGAAAAAGGAAGCTCAGTTTTTGCAATATGGAAGTTGGTGAACATATTAATCTTAGTAAATGGTCATCTAATTTTGCTTGCAAATGCTAATTTGAGATAGAATTGCATGGCATTTCTTTAAAAAAGACACAGAACTGTCGCACAAAGAATCAGATTTTCTTTAAAAATATGGCAACAAAACAAAAATGAATTTATCAAAATTACCAATATTTGCACTTTGATTGCTACCCCCTACAATCATCACAGGGGGGTTGATTTAAAATCTGACAGTAGATTTGAGCAAAAATCAACAGAAAGTACACAAGAAGCCCATGATAGGCATGAAGCAAAGGTGTATCATCTTATGGAAAGAAAAGGTACAATCAGTGTGGACAATGATTGAAGAAGATCAGGAAGGGAACAGATTCTGAGAAGCCTCTACATTTGGAATTGGAGCCTTTTTATGTTGGCACAAAGGAGTATTACCACAGTAAAAATTGGAATGAAGCATGCTCTTTGTAGTCTTTTATGTTTCTCTGAAGTGATGTGCACTAAGAAAGCATGGGGTTAATGATATACTGATGTGCACCTGCTTCATTATGGTCACAAAAAATTGCAAATGGGGTCCAGCCTCCAAAATGATTCAGGGCACCTGGACAGTGGTTCAGATACTCAGCATACATATAAAGTGGCTGCTGCAAGAATCTGTGCTGTTCAAGATAAATTGCTATCTTGCACAGTCCTGGCCTGAGTACTGTGCACAGTTCTGATCAAGGACTGTGCACTGTTCTGGTCTGAATACTGTGTACAGTTGTGGTCTGAATACTGTGCACAGTTCTTGTCTGTGTACTGTGCACAGTTCTGATTTGAATACTGTGCACAGTTCTGGTTTGAATACTGTGTACAGTTCTGGTTTGAATACTGTGTACAGTTCTGATCGAGTACTGTGCACTGTTCTGGTCAAATACTGTGCACTATTCTGGTCTGAATACTGTGTACAGTTGTGGTCTGAATACTGTGCACAGTTCTTGTCTGTGTACTGTGCACAGTTCTGGTTTGAATACTGTGCACAGTTTTGGTTTAAATACTGTGCACAGTTCTGATCAAGTACTGTGCACTGTTCTGGTCAAATACTGTGCACTATTCTGGTCTGAATACTGTGTACAGTTGTGGTCTGAATACTGTGCACAGTTCTTGTCTGTGTACTGTGCACAGTTCTGGTTTGAATACTGTGCACTGTTCTGGTCAAATACTGTGCACTATTCTGGTCTGAATACTGTGTACAGTTGTGGTCTGAATACTGTGCACAGTTCTTGCCTGTGTACTGTGCACAATTCTGGTCGAGTACTGTGCACAGTTCTCATCTGAATATTTTGAAAGTCCATATACACAACATCAATGGCACTACCCTTATCAACCCTCTTCATTACTTCATCAAAGAACTCGATCAAATTAGTCAAATAAGATTTGCTTTAAGCAAATCCGTTTTGACATTCATTTCTTAGCCCATGTTTTTCCAAATGCTAATTAATTTTGTCCCGGACTATTGTCTCTATAAGTTTCCCACCACCAGCGTAAAGCTGACTGGCCTGTAATTGTCGGGTTTATCCCTTCCCCCATTTGTGCTCTCAAGCAGCACATACTCATCAATCATTTGCTCATTGACGTGCATTTTGTGTTCCACCAGGGCCACTCGGCTCCAGGCCTCATTACAGCCTCGGTCCAAACATGGACAAAACAGCTGCAATCCAGACGTGAGGTGAAAGTGACTGCCCTTGACATCAAGGCAGCATTTGGCCAAGTGTGGTACCAAAGAATCCTAACAAAACTGAACTGAACTCCAGTGGTTGGAGTCATACCTGGCACAAAGGAAGATGGTTGTGATTCTTGGAGCTAATTATCTCAGTGCCAGGACATTGCTGCAGGAGTTCCTCAGGGCAGTGTCCCAGCTGCTTTATCAATGACCTTCCTTACATCAGAAGTGGGGCTGCTCGTTGATAATTGCACAATGTTCAGCTCCATTCATAATTTCTCAAATAATGAAGCAGTTCGTGTCCGCTTGCACTTTATGTTGATGGTGGGAAACTTATAGAGTCAATAGTCTGGGACAAAATTAATTAACATTTGGAAAAGCATGGACTAAGAAATGAATGTTTAAGGCAAATCCCGTTTGACTAATTTGATCAAGTTCATTGATGAAGTAATGAAGAGGGTAGTGCCATTGATGTTGTGTATATGGACTTTCAAAATATTCAGATGAGAACTGTGCACAGTACTCGACCTCACAAGTCCCAGGCAATAACAATCTCCAACAGAGAGCCTAAACACCTCCCCTTGACATTTAATGGCATTACCATCACCAAATCTCCCATTGTCAACATCCTGGGGGTCACCATTGACCAGAAACTCAACTGGATCAGCTACATAAATGCCAGGGCATTGTACTGCTCATGGATGAAAGGTAAAAGGTTTAGTAGTGATGAGTGAAGTATCTTCTGTCATGAAGGTACGCCTCTTCAAGATCAGAGTATGTGCAAGTATGCTACTGAACTCTGACATTAATATTCCCTGTTTGATATGGATGAGCTAATTTAATATTTGACCCATATAGAAAAAAATGTATTGCAGTGATTGGGTGGGGCATTGCTCTGATTCTGCATACCACCAGCATATTGCACCTTGAGGACAAGGTATTGGGTGATGTTTGGGAGGGAGAGTGTACGTGAACAGGAAGAACTGATGGATTTGGTTTTGATTTAGATCTCTGAGATGTATCTAGAAACATCGGCATATATTCTCTTGTGAGTTTCTCTCTTTTTGAGTGCTCAAGATTTGAATGCATTGGTTCAAAGTCTTCCAGATGGTAGCGTAAGGCTGCTGTGTTACTCAAGGCTTTCCAACTGATTTACCCCCTTCACTGAAACTGTTGTGTTGATAAGCCTCAGAATAACAATGCATTAAACATATTTTATCACAATTCGATATTGCCACTACTTTCTGCAATGACTAAATCTGAAGGCAAACTTTGAAATCCTCCTGAAACACTGAGTTCACACAATGTTTGTGTAGCCAATCTGATAGTCTGCTTAGTAGTCTATTTTTACATAATTCTTTTCTTTTGGGCCTCCTTATCTCGAGAGACAATGGATACGCGCCTGGAGGTGGTCAGTGGTTTGTGAAGCAGCGCCTGGAGTGGCTATAAAGGCCAATTCTGGAGTGACAGGCTCTTCCACAGGTGCTGCAGAGAAATTTGTTTGTTGGGGCTGTTGCACAGTTGGCTCTCCCCTTGCGCCTCTGTCTTTTTTCCTGCCAACTACTAAGTCTCTTCGACTCGCCACAATTTAGCCCTGTCTTTATGGCTGCCCGCCAGCTCTGGCGAATGCTGGCAACTGACTCCCACGACTTGTGATCAATGTCACACGATTTCATGTCGCGTTTGCAGACGTCTTTATAACGGAGACATGGACGGCCGGTGGGTCTGATACCAGTGGCGAGCTCGCTGTACAATGTGTCTTTGGGGATCCTGCCATCTTCCATGCGGCTCACATGGCCAAGCCATCTCAAGCGCCGCTGACTCAGTAGTGTGTATAAGCTGGGGGTGTTGGCCGCTTCAAGGACTTCTGTGTTGGAGATATAGTCCTGCCACCTGATGCCAAGTATTCTCCGAAGGCAGCGAAGATGGAATGAATTGAGACGTCGCTCTTGGCTGGCAAACATTGTCCAGGCCTCGCTGCCGTAGAGCAAGGTACTGAGGACACAGGCCTGATACACTCGGACTTTTGTGTTCCGTGTCAGTGCGCCATTTTCCCACACTCTCTTGGCCAGTCTGGACATAGCAGTGGAAGCCTTACCCATGCGCTTGTTGATTTCTGCATCTAGAGACAGGTTACTGGTGATAGTTGAGCCTAGGTAGGTGCTAAACAAATACTAAACAAATATTGGGGCGTTATAGGAAATCATCTATATGTAGGAGGTTGCGTAGCAATGTGCAATGCATGGTTTTCCTGGTGTCACAGAATTGAGGAAAATTTCTGCCTCATGAATGAGGATGGTGGCACAGTATGTTGGCGCGCTCTGTGCCTTGGGCTATTGCAGGATAAGTGGTTGCGAGCGACAACTTCCCACTTGTTGGGCTGTAAGTATTGCTCAAAACAGCAGAGGGAGATGTTGCATGGAGGTCAAATACTGTCTCACAGAGAGAAATGTGAATTGCTCATGTTTATCTTCCAATGACCCACATGAACAGAAGTCTGAGAACAAGTTTCCTGGTGTCCCTGTACACTAGGAGGTAAAAATAGATTTTAAGAAAGAATCAAGTGGATCATTGAATACTTGATTGTATTTAATTTCCAAAAAGCAGTTTATTACACTGTAGCAAAAATGACTATTGGATATGGGTAATTACCTAGATAATTCAAAGAAAACAGGTGTTAGATGGGAAATAGTAAAGTAAGGACTTATATCATACTGCTGGGTTTTAATTATTTGTTGTTTAAGATGATAGGATAATTATTATGAGCAAAACTTTCCGAAACAACCTATTTTAAATTGCACCTCAAACATAATAAAATGTACCAAGGCGCTTCACAGGAACATTATAAAACAAAATGTGATATCGCGTCACATAAGGAGATATTAGGTCAGATGTCTAAAAGCGTGGTCAAAGAGATAGGTTTTAAGGAGGACAGTGAGGCGGAAAGGTGTAGGGAGGGAATTCCAGAGCTTAGGGCCTTGGCAACTAAAGGTGCCGGCACCAATGGTAGCGTGATTAAAATCGGGGATGCACAAAAGACCATGGAGTGATTTGGAAACAAGATACTGAATGGTTTGAATACACATGAAATTATTTCACATGAAATGGGCTGTTTAGTTATACAGGGTTAATAGTCTAATAATAAATATATTCCTGACATTAAAGCAACATTATTATTGTAATATTAGCATTTGTTTACGTATTACAATCTGAGAGTTGAAAACATTTCAAAAACGGCAGGCACTTGGAGACTGCAATTTTCTGAAACTGCCATTAATCCAAGGGTCTAAAATTAAAACTAAAATCTGCAATATTTGCAATACCACAGTAGTTTCAAAATGAGTGCACTAAAAATTGATTAAAGACAAGGACACTGCTTCCATCCTTCCCTTCTTGACAGTGTGAGAAACGTAGCCCACTTAATAATAATTTACACCAAGTAAAACTGAAGAAGTAAATTTATTTAACGTTCTTGCAAGATCGGGTGTCCTACAAGCAGGCACACCGATCAACATATTCAGTTCATGTTTATACAATACAAATCCATTTTCCACGCCTTTAGTTTACATTATTGGTTATAACATATTATGACACTAACCTATCCTATAGTTGCTACAGTCTCCTCCTCTGTTTACTTCTCCCCCTACTCTAACTTTCTAGCCCCTAACTCTTGTTGTTGTTTTACCTTATTTGGCTCTCCATTGTGTGTGTTAACTTGCAGCTGTCAGCCTTTATCTTAGTGGGGCAGTTTCTTATTCACTACATCCTTTGTTCTAACTCTTGCTGTTTCTCTTTTCTCTGCCTAAGCACAATTTTTAACTGCTGTACTGTCTCAAGGTCTTTACTTACATACCCTTATCAGTTCTCTTTTTCAGTGATTTCATTATGTTGTGTAAAAATGACTTCTTGGTAATTTTCCACAAGCTGTAGAAACAACATTTCAGTATTTCTTATTCTCACAACAGGATCTCTGAGATCAGCATCCATGCGTCTGCAATTAGGGGCTAACGTTTTTTATTCCTTTGGTCAACCACAGCAGGCTCCACTTCCACATCTGCATTCTCTAGCTTCCCTGTGCTCGAGTCACCCCATGTATCAATTCCTCCTCTAGACTGTGTGTACCCTGTCAAGTGTGTATCCTGAGCTACTGTGCAAAGGCAGGATGAATGGAAAAGTGGGTGAATGCTCACCAATGTTGCCAGAGGTACAAGAAACTGCAAGGGTCTTGCTCTTCAGCAATCTTATTGCCTGTAGGCTGGCTTGCAGAAGTGGAGACAATCAACGGCCCTGTTTGTTTTGGAGTTACAGAGGTCCCACTCATAGCCTCAGTGTAATGTTGTCGTGTCTCGAAATTGCAATTGCATTGTGCATTCTGTACACTTGGGGTTGCTGTAGAACACACATGCCAGCAACGGGAAAGTGAAAGTAAAAACAGAATAAAGAAGACTCCATTGTGTTTAACAGGCTGCAGTCTCTGTCTCGTATATCTTATACCAAACCCGGCTAAACCTCACTCCAGTCCCGAGGACATCAAAATGGAGCTGTGGTAAACAGAAAAAGGATGGTGAAAAACTGGAAATATTGCTTTCAGTTATGAAAATTTTGGAAGATTTTTGTCTACTTTTACAAACAGCATTTTAAGTTGAAGACTGTGTTACAGTGAAACACAGCAAGCTTGTACAGTATATACTCACACACTGATCTCTCCAAAATAACCATCCAATCAAAAAAATATATACACAATCTCGGGTCATTGCAGAGAGGTTTTCTCTGCAAGGAGTGCAATCCCGGATCCTTTATCATTGTGTTGCTGATCAATATGGCGTTGTCTATGCCCAACCTACCACCTTATGATGTACATTCAGACCCATCATCTATATCGCTATGTTGGCAAAAGTGGCTGCAACATTTCGATGGCATAATGGCAGGTTTTGCAATCACAGAAGACAAAAGGAAAAAGGCCCAACCTCTACACAATGGAGGTTGTTATGACTGCAGCGGGAGCAACGCACTGTCAATTCAGTCCCATCACTCTACAGGTTGCAGCATATTATTAAAATTTTCCCACCCAACTGGAAAACAGCCAAATTAAAACACTCTAGTAACCCCCGGAATAAAACAGCCTAAACCAGATATCTTTAGACAACAACCAATTAACTATTTATTAAAACTAAATGTTAAACACTATTAAGATAAACCTATGTCTAAAGACCTTACAAAGTCTAATTTTAACCAAACTTCCCCATTCACACACATACACTCAAAAATCATGGTTAACCAATTTCAAAATTAGCTGTTTCTTAAGAATAAATAAATAAATAATTCTTTGTGGGTTATGTTCATGTTGGATGAGGTATTCTAACGTGGAAATAATCAAAGGCTACTTGAAGTCTCCACGTGGACTTGATGAAATTGTCGGTTCTTAATAGGCATTCAAAACACTTTGACTGCAGCAGGCATCAAACGCCAACGAATTCCAGAAAATAGGATCAGTCAAGAGAGATTCAATCTTGAAGCAAATACTTCCAGGTTTGGAAGTAAAGAACAGGAATTTTACTACCTTCAGCAATACAAACGGTCTCTTAAAAGAAAGGGCTTTTATTCTTCCTCAACAGGCAATCAACTTGGCCCGTAGCTCCCTGTAGAATTTTTGCTGAGAGAAAATAGACAGCTCTTCAGTAGCACGTCTTGTTGGAGAGTCTCTCAAAACAAACTGGCTCAGACCAGTTTTTGCCAGTTTTACACTCAGTCAAATGGAAACCTTATGCCATGTGACCTCTCCTGCTGTTGCCTAGGTAACAAAATATAGCTGTAGCACACTGGGCCCCAGAAATCCAAAACTTTTCTCGCTGGCTTAAAGGTATACTGTTTTTTAACAGTCTTAAAGGCACACTGTTTTAATCCGTGGAGAAAAATAATTACAGTTCTGTGACAAGGTAAAGAATTGGAAGACATCTTTGAGACACTTATGCCTGAGCAAAATGATTACAGGTCAGCAAAAAAAGCACTAACGACCTACTTTACACCCAAGAAAAACACCATATATAAAACCATTGTCTTCTGATGCCACTAAGTAAGAAGCAAACAAGACAATTGACCAATATTGCACACGATTGAGGCAACTGGCAACCAGATGTGACTTCGGTGATGTTGAACATATCAAATGGGAAATCAAAACACAAATAATCGAATGCCATCTCTCCAGTCAACTATGCAAAAAAGCACTTGAGAAAGACAGACAGCTATTGGAACTGCTGGAGTTAGCAAGATCACTATTGCTGTCTAAGTCCAGAGCTACTGAAATTGTGGCTGCTAACGTTAACTACCAAAGTCCAATTTCAACTCCTGTGAACACTATTCATTGCTCATGTGCCAGGAAACCATCTGCAAAGTAACAACAGCTGTTTCACAAACAGAGTTGCGACTCATTCAAAGAATGTTTCCATTGTGGCAGTGCTTACCCACACAGTGTGCCTTGCTACTGATAAACGATATAAAGCTTGTGGCCAATCCAATCACCTTGCTCGTGTTTGTCGCTCATCAGCAAATTCAACTACTAAGACCAAATCCAGCAGAAGGGTGTCACCTATGCGTAGCACAGAAAAAAGGCGAGAGAATGTAGCTAGTGTAGTCAGAGACAGATGACCCCAACCATACTTTTGAGCTCTGTCTCAGACACAGGAAACAGCCACGTGTGGCAGTGACCATTTGCTGCTCAGATGTAGATGCTGTCATAAATACAGGGGTGTCTGTCCATGTTATGGGATACAAAACATCAACAAACTTTAGGATTGCCCCATTCTCTGCAAACCAGGGAATACAAAAATTTTCCCTTACAACAGTGACAAACAGCTGAAAATCGTCGGAACGTTTGAAATGCCAGTCTCATTCAAAGGCACTAGAGCGAATGCTGTATTCTATGTCATATCTGGAGAATGTGATATGCTTATCCGTTTCCACACAACAACAGATCTGCACGTGATTGCACTCATGTCAGCGATTCATGCACATAACAAAAAGATTCTCGTACTGTTTGCTGATCGCCTCACTGGTATCGGTAAACTGAAAGGTGTTACATGAAAGCTGTATGTAGACCCCGCATCAATGGCGACAAATACCATTTCATGTCAGGAAACAGACAGAAAAGGAACTTCAACAACTACTTGACCTTGACATTATTGAGAAAGTTGGGAATGAGCCTACTCCATGGGTTTCACCCATATAAGTCATCAAGAAACCCAAGAGCGAGAACCAGATTAGAACCTACTTTGATAGGCAATCACCAAACCAAGCTGTACAACAAGAAAGGCACTTGACACCAACAATCGATGACATCGTAGAGAAGGTGACTGGTTCTAAACACTTTGCTAAACTTGACCTCAATGCAGGCTACCATCAAATTGAGCTTGCAGAAGAATTGAGGTATCTTACTGTATTCTCTACTCACATTGGACTTTACCGATACAAGAGGCTCGACTTTGGAGTCAGCTCAGCAGCTGAAATATTTCAGCACTTGATTTAATCTGCAGTTCCAGGACTTGAAGGCTCGTTGAGCATCAATGATGACATTCTCATCTATGGCCGCAGTGAATGTAACCTCACCTTGAACAAAGACAAGTGCATGTTCAATGAAAGCAGAATTGAATTCTTCGGTCATGTGTTCAGTGGTGAAGGATTATCACCAGATTGACGGAAAGTTGAAGCTGCAAACACTGCAAATCCTACAAACGTACAAGAAGTCTGAAGTCTGCAAGGACTCATCACATATTGTAGTCTTTTCATTCCTGATCTCGCTTCGTCATCTGCCCGCACTCACCCCCCACGCGATCTGCCAAAAGAGACCACTAATTGGGGATGGACTAAATCACACAAACAGGTAGTACACCCGATGACGTTTGTCAGCAAGTTGCACAAATGCATATTTTGATCCTGAGAAAACCACCCAGCTAGTTGTGGATGCAAGCCCGGTTGGGTTAGGTGCAGTTCTGTTACACTCAAATAGAGCGTTGACTACTCAAACTACAAGAGTACAAGTTCCATGTTGAGTGTCAGCCAAGCAAGCTCAACCCAGCGGACCACCTTTCACGACATTCGCTATCGACAGTCAGTCCTACTAGTCGTGAGGAAAGGATTTCTAAACAACATCTTAACTATGTAAGCATAAATGCGGAGCCAAAGTTGCTAAAACTAGCTGACACCAAAAAAGCAAGAAAACAAGATGAGGCTTTATAATTACGTATGCCAGCTATGGAATCATGAAATTGGAAAGATGTGATCGAGAAAGCGTTTACAAATGAAATCGCTCACACAATACAAGGTCGTCACAATGTGCAAAATGAGGTAACCATTACAACCACATCTGATCTTGTATTATGCAACAACTGTATTGTCATTCCACACTCACTGAGAGAATGTGTTATCAATATAGTACATGAAAGACACCAGGGAATAGGCAAAACCAAATAACTCCCTAGGGAAAAGGTATGGTTCCCAGGAATTGACCGCATGGTAGAGCACAAAATCAATCAGTGTTTTCCATGTCAAGCAACCACAGTCAAATCTTCACGATCTCCTTAAGATGTCCAAATGACCTCCAGGACCATGGATTGAAGTCAGCGTTGATTTCACAGATTTCCCCACAGGTGAACACCTACTTGTTGTCACTGACGACCACAGCAGATTCCCAATCATGGAATTAGTTATGTCAACTTCAGAAAAAGCAGTCATCCCAAAACTTAACCAGATCTTCGCATTATTTGGAATCCCTTATACAGTAAGAACTGATAATGAACCCATTCAACAGCGATGATATAGTAAATTCGTGAACTACCTAGGATTCACTCCTCGGAAAATAATACTGTGTTGGCCAAGAGCTAACCGAAAAATTGAGAGATTTATGCAAACTTCGAAAAATGTGATACGTAAAGCTACAGCTGACAACAAGTCATGGAAGAAAGAACGATGTCACTTCATAATTACAGAGCGACTACTCTCTCAACTACTGGAAAACCTCCAGCTATGCTCATCTTTGCACATCCTATGTGCACACGTCTACCTGAGATACGCTGTGGACATAATGATCAACATGATCGAGAACAGAAGGATCGACTGAAGGTAAATGCAGAGCGAAACATGCAATTTAGAGCTACACTGCTTAAGCCAGGAAATAAAGTACTTATGAAACGTGATCGCCATATTGAAAAGCAAACAACTTAAGACATCCAACCATTTTGTTGTGACCAACACAAAAGGATCAATGATCATTGCTAAAGGTAATGCAACTTTCTTCAAAGCACTGAAAACACCAATCGCAAGCATTGAATCCAATTCTGAAATCGATATCTCAGATGAAGAACATGAGTCAAATAAGACACATCTGATGTCAGACAATATCCTACTCATGAGAGAAAATGCCTACCATGCTAAGTGGCTATGTTACGAAGTGAACTATTATGTTTAAGTTTATGGTTGACATTTTTGGAAGAAAACCATTGAAACATGCTATGGTTCTCATTTACTAAGAAAGGGAGGGATGTAGTATTGTAATGTTTAGAAATTGCAATTGCATTGTGCAATTTGGAAACTTGGGGCTGCTGTAGAACACATGCTCGCAAAAGGTAAACGAAAGTAAAACAGAATAAAGAAGACTCCATTGTGTTCAACAGCCTGCAGTCTCTGTCTCACATATCCTATACCAAACCCAGCTAAACCTCACTCCAGTCCTGAGGGAGCATCACACTTAGCAACCTCCTTCCACATGGCCTATGCTGGTTGTAATAGTACATGGAACAGGTTATACATGAAGCATTTCAGAAAATACCTTTGACTTTACCACCCCCTCTTAATGAGAAGCTTCAATTAGTGGCTTCCAAATGTGTTGTCCCAAAATATGATTGTGATATGCTTGTTATATTTTGTCAACCTAGGAATTAAGCCCAGTGCCTTCACAATGAAGAAATGAAGTTCCTTTCATACTTTCAATACCACAGGGTGCAAAATCAGCAAAAATATCTCAAGTTAATTTAGCCATCAGTCAATCCAATTCAATGCAATTTCTTCAAATTGTACACTACATCCAATGCCTGTAATCCAACAGAGTGTTAGATTTAATCAGGAGAGTGCATTGTTCTGGTTGTTATTTGAAACACTATCATAAATGCAGTCAAAACAAATGAGTTTATGATTTCATTAGTGATGAGAACAATTCTTCCCTCATATGCACCTAAACAGTCAGCAGATGACTGATTTCCTAAATAGACATCACAGAAACAATCAAAGGTGTGCTGATTGAAAACAATAAAAATAAATATTGGTGGCTTAGCAATTAATAGATTGATGTTTACTCAACGGGTTGTGTAATTTCCCACTGAAGCTATGGTGGAGGGGAATAGGAACACTGTTAGATTATTCCTCACCTCTGAGAGAAATGTACATGTGTAACAAATTTAACCATAATAGGTAGTAATGATGAGAAAATATTTTTCCACCTTCTTTCAATCGTACTGCATTTTGGAAGAGATAATTTTGCACAAACATCCAAATGATTAACATACACACAAGTTTCCTCTCCTGCCTGATGACTGAGTCCCATTCTGGACTGCCTATTGTGTATCTGGCTCCAAGTCCTCATCCTGTTCCATGTG
This sequence comes from Heterodontus francisci, assembly GCF_036365525.1. Classification (NCBI taxonomy): domain Eukaryota; kingdom Metazoa; phylum Chordata; class Chondrichthyes; order Heterodontiformes; family Heterodontidae; genus Heterodontus; species Heterodontus francisci. Next base: position 182,911,741 of record NC_090374.1, on the reverse strand, counting down.
TATCAGGATTGCTCATATTAAATATTATTGTTGATCTAATACTGTTGCAAAGAAAGTCAGGAAATGCCATTGGAATATGAAACATTTCCTGATTTTCTTTGCAACAACAGGAAGAAGCAACAATATTGAACAATGAACAACCAGAATGGGGACTCTGAATTACACTGGTTGCCAGGTGCAGCTTCTTCTCTTGTGAATCCAATAATGCTAATTGTTAATGATGTTCTTTTTCTTCAGGCCTAGTGGAATGATTGATGAGAATAAAACACTCTTGCCTCCCAGTGTTTTCACCAAGCACTCCCATGTCTGATATGGCACAGGTTAGGTCAAAGTCCCCTACTTTAACTTAATGTCCTGTGCCTTAATCCAACTTCTAAAGCAGGTCTACATGTGCTAATGCTACATGTGATATTTCTATTTTGCATATAGACACCCTTATGAAATTCCTGAGTTAGATTGTCAATTTAGCTTCTAATCTGTGCCAAATTATGGGCAGTGTTGTGCCATGAAATTGCACCCAGTAAGAACTGTCTGAAAATTGCCTAAACTCATATGTACTCACATATAGCTGTCAAATAAAGAAGCTTTCATCCCAACATTTTGCACTGAAGTCAAACTCAAAACACTAGGGACTGGATCTGTTCTCCCCCAGGCGTCAGATTCCATGGCGGGGCAGTGGGGGGGGGGGGGGGAGGGGCCTGAAGATGGCTCCGGATGAGGCCTGCCATGGACTTTGAGCCGGGAGGGCCCAGCCCTCTACTCCCAGCGGCAGCGAGGCTTTGTGGCAGCTTCCCTGCCGTTGGGCGTCGCGAAATCAATTAACATATTCAAATCAATAAAATGAATACATTTAAACAGACTTTCCTGCGATCTTGAGGGCCTGCAGCGATCTTCGGTGTGGCGGCCAGCACTCCCTCACCTTCAAATCCCCGTCCAGGGAAACACAGCGCCACACTGGTGGAGGGGGGGAGGAGGTATGTTTTTCAGGAGGTGGGAGGGTCAAATAAATGTAATGGGTGTAGGGGATGGTGGGAAGGATTGAACCTCAAACTTTGCACAGTTTGCAGGGGAAGGTCAGATGTAAAAGGTAAATGTTTTGGGGGCTTCTCGGCCTTTTGGCTAAGATCAAGTGTAGTATCTGTTCTTATCAGTACTTACTTGGCAGAGAAGAGACCATGATCATTGCCTTTTGATCCTGGGTAGGCTTTGAGTAAAATGGCTATAACCAATCTTCGAGCTTCAGGCCAGGGAGTGCGGAACACCGTTCGGGTGGTCATGAAGGACAAGGAAGGAGATGCACCGGTCGATCGTACCTTCTTCATCAAGAAAATCCTCATCGATTGCTGCGGATTTCAAGCTACGGACATCTTCTGCCTGCAGGACTTCCCCAGCAGTGGGCATTTCGACGTGACGTTCAAGAATGTGGCGGGATGCATCAAGTTCCTGAAGGCGTTCAAGGAGAAAGGGGACCGGGTGCCACTGTCGATCCTCACGGCGGAGCCGCTCTTCACGCTTCCGTCACAATGGGACCGGGTGGTGACAATTCACCTCTACAACCCCCATTTTCCTGTGGTGGATGTACTCACCTTTCTCGCCAGGTACGTCGAGGTGGCCGGCAGCAACACTGATGTCAAGGACCCCTTTGGGATTTGGACCAGCAAGGTGACCTTGAAGGTCGATGCCAATGGAGCCATTACCCACACTCCCTCCAGCTTTGCTATCGGGGGAAGTCAAGGCTTCTTGGTCTACGCGGGGTAGCCCAGAGTTTGTCGCACCTGTGGCAAATCTGGTCACGTGGCAGCTAACTGCAGCACGGTTGTCTGCAAGAACTGCAAGAAGGAAGGCCATCAGACTAAGGACTGTAAGCAGACTAAGTGTTGCAAATCGTGTGCTGTGGCAGGCCATCTCTACAAAACCTGCCCCAAACGCTGCCTCAGTTATGCTCAGGCGGCAAGGTCCAAGGAAAGGCCGGGAGAAGGTACGATGAAGACGTCTGGTGCTCGATAGGAGACAAGCAACCTTCTCCGCAGATGAAAGAGTATAGTGACAAATGCAAAAAGAATTTTGTCAACATAGGCACTATAATGAATATTCTGTTGCTGTTAGCTAAGGTTGCTGAATTTCATGCAAAACATAACATTTTCCTTGCTCAATAGTGCTCAGTAACTGACTCCTATTACAATGGAATAAAATATACTGGACTGTAGTACATTAGTACTTGAAATAGTTTTGCTAATTTGTGGAAATTTGCATTTCAATAAACAATGCTTTGCATTGTTAATGATTTGTTTAGATTGTGAATTGCGGGTTCTCAACTGAAGGAGTATTGTCTGGTCATGGTGTTGCATGGATTATAGAATGATGCAGAAGACAATTATCAGATAATTCTTATAAAGGCAGTGCAGTCGATGAATAAAATAGTAATTCTCCACATTTATGACCTGTATCATTAAAAGGACAGAAAGAAATCATCATCACACAGAAATATCCCAAAGCAACTCACACAATAAATTGCTTTCTCATGTCTGCAAAAGTTGTGTTTACAGAGGGAAATGTCCCGACTCCAGAAAAGAATGCAAAATCTGCTCCGGCTGCAGTCGATGGGGGTTGAGGTCAAGGAGAACCTTCAAGAGGTGAAGAGCCAGCAGGCCTCACTCTTTGCCACGGAGGCCTCCAAGATCACCTTCCGGTCCAGAGTCCACTCCATTGAGCAGGATGAGACGTGCTCGCGTTACTTCTTCCAAAAGGTACACAGAGAGAGCTCTGTTATCAGCAGCCTGAAGGAAGAGGATGGCTTGGTAACATCTTCGCAGTCCGACATACTAAGGATCAGCAAATCCTTTTATGTTTGGCTGTATGACGCGAAGTCCACAGACAGCAGAGCCTCCCAGTCCTTCCTGTCATCTATCACAGAGGTCTTAGATGACAGCATGAGGGAGAGACTGGACAAGCCGCTAACTCTGGACAAGCTGACAAAGGCCGTTGAGTCCTTCGAGACGAGTAAAAACCCCGGAAGCGATGGCTTACCAGTTAAGTTGTATTCGGCACTGTGGGACTGGGTCGGCCCGGACCTGCTGGAAGTATACGAGAGTATGCTCCTGGCCGGCAGCAAATCAGAATCCATGAGGAAAGGCATCATCACCCTCATCTACAAGCGGAAGGGGGAGAGGGCAGATATCAGAAATTGGCCCATCTCACTGCTTAATGTTGACTACAAGATTCTGTCCAAAGTCATAGCCAGTCGAGTCAAGCCTGCTCTGGAGTTGGTGATCTACCCCGATCAGACTTGTACTGTACCCGGCAGGAAGATCTCCGATAGTCTCGCGCTACTCAGGGATACGATCGCCTATGTACGGGACAGGAGGGTGGACACCTGCCTCATCAGCCTGGACCAGGCGAAGGCTTTTGACACGATATCGCACACCTACATGATGGACGTGCTTTCCAAAATGGGGTTTGGGGAGGGAGTCTGCAATTGGATCAAACTGCTCTACACAAACATCAGTAGCACAGTCTCAATCAATGGGTGGGAATCGGAAAGTTTCCCGATCCAATCTGGAGTCAGACAGGGCTGTCCTCTCTCCCTGGTCTTGTTTGTTTGCTGTATTGAACCATTTGCTGAGTCTATTAGGAAGGATGCAAGCATAAGAGGGGTGACAATCCCAGGCAGTGGAGGCACTCAGGTTAAAACCTCCCTGTACATGGATGACATCGCCGTCTTCTGCTCGGATCCGCTGTCTGTTTGCAGACTGATGAGCATCTGCGACCAGTTCGAACTGGCCTCGGGAGCCAAAGTTAACAACGACCAGAGTGAGACCATGTTCTTTGGGAACTGGGCTGACCGATCCTTTGTCCCCTTCACCATCAGGTCAGACTACCTGAAGGTAGTCTGGGGATATGGTTCGGAAGGGCCGGGGGGGTGCACCAAAACCTGGGAGGAGCGAGTAGCCAAGGTACAACACAAGCTGAGCATGTGGGGGCCACAGCGATCTCTCTCTCTATTGTGGGTAAGAACCTGGTCATCAGTTGCAAGGTGCTCACGTTGTTGCTGTACGTGGCGCAGGTCTGGCCCATACCCCACTCCTGCGCTGTGGCAGTCACCCGAGCCATTTTCCACTTCATCTGGGGATCCAAAATGTACTGGGCCCGGAGGGACACGATGTTCAAACCTCTGGTTATGGGTGGGAAAAATGTACCCAATGTGGCCCTCATCCTGATGACCACCTTCGTGTGCGGCTGCATCAAGCTGTGTGTAGACCTCCAGTACGCACACTCCAAGTGTCACTACGTGCTGAGGTTCTATCTGTCCCTGGTGTTGCAAAGAATGGGCCTAGTCACATTGCCGTAGAACGCTCCATCCAGTTGGACCGTGCCGTACCACCTATCCTTCGTAGAGCAGTTTCTGTAGGAAAACACCTTTGACCACCGATCCATCAGTCAGTGGTCTGCACGGAATGTCCTCAAGGCCCTACGGGAAAAGGAGACAGTGGATCCTGTCGGATGGTTCCCCGAGCAGACCGCCAAAGTCATTTGGCGGAATGCCTCATCACCAGAACATTCAAACAAGCACCAAGATGTAGCTTGGCTGATGGTGAGAAGAGCCCTCCCCTTCAAATCCTTCCTGCACGCCCGAAGTCTCACCCCCTCCGCACAATGCCCTCGTGGTGGCTGTGGTGGGGAAGAGACGGTTGCCCACCTCCTTCTGGAATGTGTCTTTGCAAAGCGGGTGTGGAAAGAGATGCAGTGGTTTTTGTCGAGGTTCATCCCAAGCAGCTCTGTAACACAGGAGTCTGTGCTCTATGGGCTGTTCCCAGGGACGCACACCGAGATAAGCATCACCTGCTGCTGGAGGACTATTCGGAGAAAGATGCCCTTTGGTCTGCCCGAAACTTGCTGGTCTTCCAGTGCAAAGAGTTGTCCACGACCGAATGTTGCAGACTGGCACATTCCAAGGTCCAGGACTGCGTGCTGAGGGACGCACTAAAGCTTGGGGCAGCCGCAGCAAAGGCTCAATCGGGAAAGACCATTGTGTAAGATCCCCCCACCAAGCTGAACTGAGGGGCTGGATCCATGGAAAACCCCTCAAACTGCATCGGGAAAATTTTCGTTTGCTGTAAAATGTAAAAATATATATGGCATGACAAATGAAATGGAAGGGTTGTGAGGCAACTCATGATTGTATTGAAGGAAACTGATCTCCTTTGCACTGTTTGTATTTTTTGACTTGGTGCTGTTTGAACCTGTTTGGTAATGTATTTTTTATAATGTCCAACTCGGGAAGGGGCCATACTGGACCTGGTGTTGGGGAATGAGCCGGACCAGGTGGTTGACGTTTCAGTAGGGGACTACTTTGGGAATAGTGATCACAATTCCGTAAGTTTTAGAATACTCATGGACAAAGACGAGAGTGGCCCTAAAGGAAGAGTGCTAAATTGGGGGAAGGCCAACTATACCAAAATTCGGAAGGAGCTGGGGAATGTAGATTGGGAGCAGCTGTTTGAAGGGAAATCCACATTTGATATGTGGGAGGCTTTTAAAGAGAGGTTTATTAGCGTGCAGGAGAGACATGTTCTTGTGAAAATGAGGGGTAGAAATGGCAAGATTAGGGAACCATGGATGACAGGTGAAATTGTGAGACCAGCTAAGAGGAAAAAGGAAGCATACATAAGGTCTAGGCGGCTGAAGAAAGACGAAGCTTTGAAAGAATATCGGGATTGTAGGCACAATCTGAAACGAGGAATTAAGAGGGCTAAAAGGGGTCATGAAATATCTTTAGCAAACAGGGTTAAGGAAAATCCCAAAGCCTTTTATTCATATATAAGGAGCAAGAGGGTAACTAGAGAAAGGATTGGCCCATTCAAGGACAAAGGAGGAAAGTTATGCGTGGAGTCAGAGAAAATGGGTGAGATTCTAAACGAGTACTTTGCATCGGTATTCACCGAGGAGAGGGACATGACGGATGTTGAGGTTAGGGACAGATGTTTGATTACTCTAGGTCAAGTCGGCATAAGGAGGGAGGAAGTGTTGGGTATTCTAAAAGGCATTAAGGTGGACAAGTCCCTAGGTCCGGATGGAATCTATCCCAGGTTACTGTGGGAAGCGAGAGAGGAAATAGTTGGGGCCTTAACAGATATCTTTGCAACATCCTTAAACACGGGTGAGGTCCCGGAGGACTGGAGAATTGCTAATGTTGTCCCCTTGTTTAAGAAGGGTAGCAGGGATAATCCAGGTAATTATAGACCGGTGAGCCTGACGTCAGTGGTAGGGAAGCTGCTGGAGAAGATACTGAGGGATAGGATCTATTCCCATCTGGAAGAAAATGGGCTTATCAGTGATAGGCAACATGGTTTTGTGCAGGGAAGGTCATGTCTTACCAACTTAATAGAATTCTTTGAGGAAGTGACAAAGTTGATTGATGAGGGAAGGGCTGTAGATGTCATATACATGGACTTCAGTAAGGCGTTTGATAAGGTTCCCCATGGTAGGCTGATGGAGAAAGTGAAGGCGCATGGGGTCCAAGGTGTACTAGCTAGATGGATAAAGAACTGGCTGGGCAACAGGAGACAGAGAGTAGCAGTGGAAGGGAGTTTCTCAAAATGGAGACGTGTGACCAGTGGTGTTCCACAGGAATCCGTGCTGGGACCACAGTTGTTTGTGATATACATGAATGATTTGGAGGAAAGTATAGGTGGTCTGATTAGCAAGTTTGCAGACGACACTAAGATTGGTGGAGTAGCAGATACTGAAGGGGACTGTCAGAGAATACAGCAGAATATAGATAGACTGGAGAGTTGGGCAGAGAAATGGCAGATGGAGTTCAATCAGGGCAAATGTGAGGTGATGCATTTTGGAAGATCTAATTCAAGAGTGAACTATACAGTAAATGGAAAAGTCCTGGGGAAAATTGATGTACAGAGAGATTCGGGTGTTCAGGTCCATTGTTCCCTGAAGGTGGCAACGCAGGTCAATAGACTGGTCAAAAAGGCATACGGTATGCTTTCCTTCATCGGACGGGGTATTGAGTACAAGAGTTGGCAGGTCATGTTACAGTTGTATAGGACTTTGGTTCGGCCACATTTGGAATACTGCATGCAGTTCTGGTCGCCACATTACCAAAAGGATGTGGATGCTTTGGAGAGGGTGCAGAGGAGATTCACCAGGATGTTGCCTGGTATGGAGGGCGCTAGCTATGAAGAGAGGTTGAGTAGATTAGGATTATTTTCATTAGAAAGACGGAGGTTGAGGGGGGACCTGATTGAGGTGTACAAAATCATGAGAGGTATAGACAGAGTGGATAGCAAGAAGCTTTTTCCCAGAGTGGGGGATTCAATTACAAGGGGACACGAGTTCAAAGTGAAAGGGGAAAAGTTTAGGGGGGATATGCGTGGAAATTTCTTTACGCAGAGGGTGGTGGGTGCATGGAACGCTTTGCCAGCGGAGGTGGTAGACGCGGGCACGATAGCGTCTTTTAAGATGTATCTAGACAGATACATGAATGGGCAGGAAGTAAAGAGATACAGACCCTTAGAAAATAGGCGACAGGTTTAGATAGAGGATTTGGATCGGCGTAGGCTTGGAGGGCCGAAGGGCCTGTTCCTGTGCTGTAATTTTCTTTGTTCTTTGTTCTTTGTTCTTTTTACAGATTTTTATGAATAAAGTATATTTTGGAAATTAAAAAAAGAAAGTATTTAAGGCAGTGTATTGTTCAACTGTTTTAAGTTGTTTTAAGTCTACTGTTGTCATTTTATTTTTTTATCTGAATGCAACCCTAGCTCTCTTTAAACCCATACAAAGCTAAGTTTTCTAACTGTTGGCATTAATGTCAGAAAGTGGAATTTAAATGTCTGAATGCAGTCCATGTCTTAAGTAATATTTGTAAATGTGCTACATTTCTGATTGCAATCCTAAAATGCACATTTCTGACAGAAGCATTCAGACACTGATTAATGGATTTTTCTGCTATTCTTTATTATTCTTGATCAATGCAGTTTTCATATCCAAGTGCGTCATTCTCTTCCCTGATTCCACCTGAGATTAGATGGGATCACAGCAAATATTACAGAAAATAGGGCAGCGAGACCTATTGCCACCCTCCCCCACTGATCAGAATTTCCCTCACCTTGGTTAGCCACAACCTTTCTTGCACATGGCTCATAAATACTAGTTCTGGCCTCCCGGGCCTCTTTTCACTCATCGACCACTGGGACTGCCACTCCCTTGTAGAAAGTGGTGGTTGGCCTGGGTAACTGGGGGTGGGGTTGGCGCAGTAAAGATTTCAGAGGGAGAGGACCTATTAGAGATCTCCTCTTCATCTATTTTGGTCAAAACACCAATTTTTGTCGGCCTGTTTCACAGCCAAAGACTTACAACAACTGTGACTGGCATTCTTCCCTGGGGGCTGGCCTAGCATTATTAACTGAGGTTCACCCTCCTCTGATGCTGCAGCAGCAGATTTCTCCTAGGTGGTTGGAATTTCACTGGGAACTCACCTTTGCTGATATCCCCGGCTTAGGGAAGTGGGTGAGGGTCAGGTCAGGATTAGAGAGGCAGTGGTAATTAGGTATTTAATTGTGTTCAGGTGGTGGGAATTGACTGGGGATTCACCTACATAGGAGCAGGCTGAAACTGTGGCAAAATGGTCCTTGAGGTGCATAATATGTAATGTGTCTCTGTAAATTGGCTGCAATGAAAACAGCGAGTCACAGTACATGGTTGCTTTTCAGACTGGAAGATGGTAGACAGTGGTGTTCCCCAAGAGTCACTGCTAGGACCACTGATTTATTTCCGCTATATATAAATGACTTGGATCTTGGAATGGCATGGCAATCAAAAACCACTGGCGTTGCCCACCAACTATTATGTTTCTCCAGAACTCCTCTATATTTACAACAATCTGTACCTTGCTTCTGTAAGTGACATGTTTTTGATCTGGGCTCAGCATTTATAATTGCCATTATACCACCTGTTATAATGGAGCATTATACTACCTATTATAATAGCAATAGAGCTGCTCCAAGCTTTAAACATTCTCACATTGCTCAGGTTACACTAGGAGATGCTCAACTCAGTTATACATACCTCATTAATCGTTAACTATTTCTTGTGGTGTCAAAAGAAAGTCAGCATGGCTGTGTTGACGGGCAGGTCCTGAGAGAGATCCTCAATGGCAGCATCTATGGAGCTCCTGCCTGGGCAGCCTGCAACCAGGGATTAGCTAAAGCTACAACAAAAACAAGAAATGCTGGATTCACTCAGCAGGTCTGGCAGCATCTGTGGAAAGAGAAGCAGAGTTAACGTTTCGGGTCAGTGACCCTTCTTCGGAACGAAGAACTGACCCGAAATGTTAACTCTGCTTCTCTTTCCACAGATGCTGCCAGACCTGCTGAGTGAATCCAGCATTTCTTGTTTTTGTTTCAGATTTCCAGCATCCGCAGTATTTTGCTTTTATATTAGCTAAAGCTACATCAGCAAACCTGGTACTGGCGTATAGCGGGGTAAAAATAAGAGTACTGATTTTCTCCTGCACTCCTCCCCCAAAAAAGAATGCAATGCAGAGGAAAATTAGTGCTAATCTTTTGCTCCAGAACAAGATTGCGCGCTAGTTTTGTTTTTGCTGCTCCTGTACTTTTAGCAGAATGCAGTTCGTACTTTACAGTTAATGATGAAGGTACAGTTAAGTACTGCACCACCTGTTGTTTTGCAATATGACTTATTTGTGGATAGATAAAGGGAACCACAAGCCCCCTTTACAACTTGTGGCCTGTCCACACTTCGCAGTACGAACACCTGTTTTCCAACCACAGAGTAGGAGATCCCCTTCACTCTGGCCTTACACCTGTTCCACACCACCTAGATTGAAAAGAGATGCTGCGCAGTTAATCCCCTCTTCCATCAGCACCATTCTGTATGCTCACTGCTTGGCACCCATCTAGCTCCAAGGCAGATGGTAGGCATGTCTGAACTATCATTTGGGGTACTGCTGCCATCCCAACTATGTCACACCAGCATTCACATGAGACAAAACCTATAAATACAAAGAACACTGACATGTATATTACAGTAATTTACAAGTGTCACTCGTGGCTCAGTGATAGCATACTTGTCTCTAATTCAAAAGGTTGTGGGTTCAAACAGCAACTTGCAATCAAATAACACCTTTAATGTAGTAAAATGAAGAAAGTGCTTACAGGAGTGCTATCAAACAAAATTTGATAAGTTCAGAGATTTGAATGCAAAATTTAGTTTGATATTCCAGTGCCAGTATTGAGCACTGTCAGAGGTGCTCTCTTTCAGATGAGTTGTTAAACTGAAGCCTTGTCTACCCTCTCAATTGGATGTAAAAGATCCCCATGGCACTATTCAAAGAAGAGCAGGGAGCTTTTCTGCAATGCCAGCTGTGGCTTAGCTGGAACCAGTCTTGGTTCTGAATTCAAGTCCCACTGCAGTGCTTGAGCACAGAAATCAAGGCTGACAGTCTCATGCTGTAGTGAAGGAGTGCTGCACTGTTCGAGGTGCTATCTTTCAGATGAGATGTTAAACAGAGGTCCCATCTGCTTGTTTGGGTGGATGTGGTACTACTTTGAAGAAGAGTAAGGGAGTTATCCACAGTGTCCTGGCCAATATTTATTCCTCAATCAACATCCCAAAAACAGATTATCTGGTCATTATCACATTGCTGTTTGTGGGTGTTTGCTGTGGGCATACTGGCTGCCACATTTCCTACATTACAACAGTGACTTCAGCAAGTACTTGAATGGCTATGAAGCGCTTTGCGACATCCAGTGGTCGTGAAAGATGCTATATAAATGCAAGTCTTTCTTTGATTTGTCTGGGCCAGTATTTATCCCCCAACCAACACCTAAAAAATACAGATTATCTGGTCACTATCACATTACTGTTTGTGGGACCTTGCTGTGCACAAATTGGCGTAGATTCTTTTGTCTTTCTTTTCATTACCTAGATTAGTTTTAAAACTTATCATTATTCATCAGAAGATACCCAGCTATTAGTTCTGACTCATTATCTGCCAGAATAAAGCATTCTGTTTCTCCCCTGTGTCTGCATCTTTAAAGGTGCTGAAGCCTTTGAAGCCCAGGATGGGTCCAAACATACTCTTCTGTTTGACCTGTGCCCAGTAATGCACTCCCACATGAGGCTGGTGCATGCTCATATGAGGCAAAATGCTTATTTGGGGCAGGTCCCTCCGTATCCACCCCAGTCCCAGCCCTGTTTCCTGGGTGGGAACTGATCACACATGCACAGTGGACTCCAAGGTGAATTCCTGCTGTCAAGAGGCAGCAAAGGTGAGGAATCCGATGGTGCATCAGTGAACCACTGAAGGCTTCAGTTGGGGTCTTCAACAAGTATGATGCATTTTGGAGGGAGAAGATAGCTGCTTTTAAGGCCCTTACTCTTCACTGGGAGCACCTCAAAAACATTACTGCCACTTATTTGGGCAGCGGTAAGAATACGAAAATCACCCACCCACATCTCTCAGAAATGTCTCAAAGCATTTCACATATAATGAATTGCTTTGAAGTACAGTGACTGTTCTTATGTAGGCGGGTCAGTCAATACCACATTGTTAGTGGCACAAACGAGGATGTACTGATGCTAAATGGCACATAATTGGCTGTCCATTTTTGACAAACAAGCCCTGTGTGCAGCAGTTAAGAGGGCTTTAATCATAAAACATTGCTATTGTCAAAATACATTTTTTTTGAAAATGCCAAACCAGTAAAATACGAATTGGAATAATACAACGAGAAACAAAACCCAACTCAATAGTGGGCGCTCAAAGTCAGGATCCACTCAGCATCAATGCTTTCTTTTCTATTCCGTATGGGACAGGCAATTTGTGACAGTTGCTCTTGTAGCACTAAACAAGCACCAACTGCTGTTTTTTTTAAAGTTACAATTTTACATAACTTCACTTAAGCAAAAGTAGCCCACTTCCATGTAACTGCAACTAACCCTTGTTCTTTAATATATTACCACTTCTCGGGAAATTTTTCAAACCATCATGGCAACATAGTAATCAGGAACCATATACAACACCATTGTGGCTGTGGGATCAGATCCATGCTTAATTCCATTCCAGCACACTCCTGGATGGCCTCTGCGTAAACTTGAGGTCATCTAAAACTCCACTGCCCGAGTCCTTAAACACACCAAGTCACGTTCACCTATCACCCCTGTGCTCACTGGCCTACATTGGCTCTCATCAAGCAACATCTCAATTTTAAAATTCTAATCTTTGTTTTCCAATCCTCCCGTGGCTTTGCTCCTCCCTATCACTAATCTCCTCCAGACCCACCACCCACTGAGATATTAGTGCTCCCCTAATTATGGCCTCTTCAGCATCTTTGATTTTAATTAATTTATTTTATTTTTTATTTATTTAGGGATACAGCACTGAAACAGGCTCTTCGGCCCATCGAGTCTGTGCCGACCATAAACCACCCATTTATACTAATCCTACACTAATCCCATATTCCTACCACATCCCCACCTGTCCCTATATTCTTCTACTATATACCTATACTAGGGGCAATTTATAATGGCCAATTTACCTATCAACCTGCAAGTCTTTTGGTGGTGGCTCCATCATTGGTGGTCCTGCCCAGGTCCTAGGCTCTGAAATGTCCTCCCTGAAGCTCGCTGCCTCTCCACCTCTCTTCTCTCCATTACGATGCTCCTTAAAACGCACTTCTTTGACCAAGTATTTGTTCATCTGTTCTAACATCTTCTTATTTGTCATGGTGTCACATTTTGCTTTATAATGGCCCTGTGAAGCATCTTGAGATGTTTTACTATGTTAAAGGTGCTATACAAATACAAGTTGTTGTTGTTGTCAGTTAGCAAGCCACATATATCACAGCTTTCTGTTATCTACTGGGCCACCGTACAGGATGCCTGAGTTGGGCCATTTCTGCCTTGGTAGCCATGCATCAGTATTAATACCACAGGAACCTCAAATAATCCCACTAGCAAAAATGGCTCCGCCACAGTCCATAGACTCATTAATATTCATGAAAAATTCTAATATACAACAATGGGAAACATATTTACTGTACAAATGAATAGAATGAATTGAATCAGCAGTGCACAATCCATATCTTTAATGCTGGTTTTTATGAGAGCAAATCTATACTGCAAATAAATGCTTTTCTACCTAACTGTATGGATTATATCCTGTTTTTTATTGCAAGAGATTTCAAGGTTTTACCTCCTTTCCATAATTTTCTCAGCTAAGAGGCTGGACCTTTATCAGTGGCACTGTTTCTAGAACTTGCGAGCATCTCAAAAAGTGATGATCAATTTGTGCAAAACATTGGGTTAGGCTGCAGTTAGAGTACTGTGTGCCGCATTTGGCACCCACATTGAAGCCACTTATAGACAATATGCAAACCCCTTTTCACCAGGCATGAGAAATTATCATTGTGAAAAGAAACTTGAGATACCGCAACTATTTGCACTGGTAAAGAAAAGGCAAAGAGGGGATTTAATAGAGGATTTTAAAACGATGTAGTTGCAGCAGGGACCAGGAGAATTGTGTACAATTTTGGTCTCCTTATCGAAGGAAGGATATACTTGCCACAGAGGGAGTGCAACGGAGGTTCACCAGACTAATCCCTGGGATGACGGGATTGTTTTATGAGGAGAGATTGCAGAAAATGGGCCTGTATTCTCTAGAGTTTCGAAGAATCAGAGGTGATCTCATTGAAACTTACAAAATTCTTACAGGCCGTGACAGGGTGGATGTGGATAGGATGGTTCCCCTGGCTGATGAGTCTAGAATAAGGGGACAGTCTCAGAATAAGGGGCAGGCCATTTAGGACTGAGATGAGGAGGAATTTCTTGACTCAGAGGGTGGTGAATCTGTGGAATTCTTTACCCCAGAGAGCTGTGGAAGGTCAGTCATTGAGCATGTTCAAGACAGAAATCGATAGATTTCTGGAGACTAATGACATCAAGGGAAATGGGGATAGCGGGTAAAAATGGCGTAGCAGTAGATGATCCACCATGATCTGTTTGAATGGTAGAGTAGGCTCGACAGGCCGAATGGCCTACTCCTGATCCTATTTCCTATGATCCTATGGCTACAGATTCCTTAATGCTGGCACTGTGTGCCATAAAATGCCATTGCCCAGCAATGACATCTTAACTGGCATCAAACACACTCAAATAAAAAATGATGCTTGTGTGAAAACAACAGCTTATGGAAAGTAAACACGTGAGTTCTTGTATGACAAAAAAGTAAGATGGTGAGCAACAAAAAAGTAAGATGGTGAGCAACTGAGTTTTTATAAGGGAGTTCTGAAATTCAGGGATTCTGGGGCTCTGACAATCTTGCCTGGGGCGTAATGTTGCCAACTCTAGTTGGACATGTTCCTGGAGGTTTCATCAGATGGCCTCTTGCCTCCAACCACCCTGCCCCTATGCTCCCACACTTGGTCACTCATGATCGTCCATCCTTGCTATGCATGGTCTTCCCACCCCAATTGGAAAGTGAAGAGAATCTTTGTGACCTGATTGGATGGTTCTTGACTGTCAGTTAAATAAGAGTATCAAGAACAATTACTGCTGTAACATAGTATAAAGTCTCAAACAAAATTTGACAGCCTTCTTTACCCAACTCCGAGCTGTTTACATCTAACAGGTGGAGTATTTAATGAATATGAAAAGTATACTTTTTTTAATGCCCGTATAGTTTTTCTTTCTGAGTTCCTCACAGCAGTGTGTTCCTATTGCCTGTGTCTCGAATAAAACCATCCTCTGGACAGACAGAGGAATCCCTTCAGAATAAGAGCCAACGAGAAGATCAATATTTCAGTAGATGCTGTGCAGGATAAAAAAAAGGATGCTTTTACTTTGCCTCATACTGATGTATGAGATCATTAGTTGAAGCTAAATTGTCGCCTCGTTCTTTATTTTCTTTCTATGCTAATAAGTGTTGTGAACTTTGACAATCATTAGCACAGCTGACAGAGGAACAATTAACTGGAAGCACTGCAGAGGTACATTGACAACTACTCTCGTATCAGTTTTCACTGGGGGTTTGGGGGGAACTAAATCAACATTATAGGAGGTAGCACACACTTGATCTGGTAACGGTTCAGAATATTTTGCAGAGTTAGGAGGCCACTCAATGCTGGTATAAATGGGCAGAGCTATTTGTACCTCAAAGTTGCAATAAGAGTCCTATGTACATCACATTAAAAGTGGCCTCTGCCTGAAACAGGTAGACATTCCAGTTACTCTTCTAAATGTCCTTAACACGATGGCAGAAGCTAGGGCACAAGCATAAATGGGCTAGTATGTGACACAATGCTATTTTCAAGCCACTACCATTCCATTTTAACTGGGCGGTTGTCATTCACATCCACCCCACTATCTCCTCCTGCAAACTCATAGTGGAACACTTCCTCCCTTTTCCTCCTCAATTCAACATGGCATTCTTATTCAACTTTCGTTCAAACTCACGGTCTCTCCTCCTCCTACCCGAATCCCACTGCAAAGTAATCCTAGCTGCTATATACAGTAGATGGAGACTCCTGTTTTCCAGAATTCCCAGGGTGAATTTAGTGTAGCCGGTGGGGCTCCTGGTGCTGGGCCAAAAAGGCGGTGGGAACCCTGCCCCAGCCATTTGGAGCCACCCACCTCTATTTAACTGCACCTGGTCAATTAACAGCCCGGTGCTAAGATCCCATCCTTTTAAAGATGGGGATGGGATCCTGCCTCCAAGAGCAATTAGAAGGCTGGCATCTCAGTAGTATCTGCAGCACCACTGGGAGTGATGGCCACTATCAGTACAGCAGGAGGCCTGGGAACTAGACCCAGCACTGGAGACCTGGACCCCAGGTAAGTGAGGCGGTGTCACCTGGACCTGTTTGGAGGCCTCAGCAATGGGGGGAGTGAGGGTGGGTGTTGAGTCTAGTGGGTGGAGCTTCCGTGAGGTGGGTTGTTTGCTGAGCCATGGAGGAGGACGCACCCCCACTCTGCTAAGCCCGCGGCGAGGTCGCCTCATTTTACTGGGTGACTTAATGCCAGAGGCAGTGGGAAGGGGCCCTTAAGTGGCTGATAATAGGCCCCTTAAGGGGCTCAATTGGCTGTCATCGACCTATCCCGCCCCTGACTAAATTGCAGTGTGATGCGATGGCAATGTGCCCTCTGACCCCCAAGCTCCCATCGCAATTCTATGGACCCCCCTGCCTCCTAGCCCAACCCACAGTGTGCAGTGGTGGAATCACTTTACATGTAGAAGTGGCACTGAGGAGAGAAGGGCCTAATTCCTGTTGATATTTGTCAGCAAATGTCCCCTAAATGCCGACTGATAGCATGAAACACGGATAGTTGGTATGTACGCCTACTCATTTGATCTTAATTTGTGTCTCTATTTGACCTCTTAAAGCCAGGTAAATTTCCTGGGCCTAATAATAATCATCCTGAATTCCTTCAGTCCTGAATTTGAAGAGTGACATTTGAAATTCTTAAATTAATGCTTTGAAAGGTTCCCCTTGCAACTTTTGTCATGACTTGCCCTCGTCACAACTGGCATAATCCCTATTTTTGCCACTTTCATAAAATGAGAGCTATAGTGCCTTCTTAGAGCAATTTTCTTAACATGACTTCTCCCATTGATTTTCATTAACAACCTGAGATCGGAAGCTCAATGCACCATGGTTAAATTTGCAAACAATAACATAGTGGAAGTGTGGCCAAATCTGAAGAATAAGACAAAGATCTACAAATACAATAAAGTGAAATATGTAAGAAGATGGAACAATAGCAGATGAAATTTAATTTGAGGCATCAGCCATGACTCAATTTGTAGTACTCTCGCCTATGAGTCAGAAGTTCCTGGGTTCTCATAAACCCACTCAACATGTTTAAGCGTATAATCTAGGCTGACATTCCAGTGCAGTATTGAGGGAGTGCTGCACAGCCAGAGATGCTGTCTTTCCGGTAAGACATTGAGTGCAGCTCCAATAACACTCAAGGAGCTCGACACCATCCTGTACTATAAGGGCCTGAAAGGTTAATGTTTGAGACAGTGAGAGTAAACCCCTCCCACTGTAGTGATGACGATGTAATAGTCACATGAGTATTAGGCTGGAAAGAAGGTAGAAGCAGCATGAGGTGTGCCAGCTAGACAGGATTGTGGATAGTGTAAATAATATGTATACAATAAACGAGTTATTCTTTAGCCCTACAAAGAACCTGAGACTTCTTTAAACAACACTCAATCTACACTACAATAATACACAATGTGGTGCATCAAAAAAAATTTAAAGAAGAATACTTGCCCGGTACAGTAGCACCAGAAGACTAAAGAAAACTGTTTGCCTGCAGAAGAGGCGGTGAAGCGCTCCGGAGCTGAAGGACAACATGGGCAGTCGGTGAGTCAGTGTACAGATATACAAGCTGCACCACAGAAGCATGGTGGCCTGCGAGAAGAATTCAGCGATCGGGTGAGTCACGGTACCAATGATCGGGGATCGTGTAAGAAACCCATTGAAAAGGGTGAAGTAATTTCCTAAAGGCACACTGTGCACAGAGAAAAAAAAACAAATCCTTTACTTGAGCTGTCCACAAGTGTGAAGAATGGGAAATCCACGAAAAGTGCAGGAACTCCTGAAAAGAGTGGGGACACCCCGATTAAAGCAAGCAACCTAAAAAATAAAAATTCTTAAAGAAAGGCGAACACCCTAAAAAAAAGTCTAGCAAAGAATGGATTTGAAACATATGATGCCTGAAAGCTTCCAGAATTGGGAAGGACAAAATCAGATACAGAATTGGTCAATGTGAAGAAAAAGATTTCTAAGATTTAGAATAGCTTCTTAGCTATACACTAAATCAGAGGCTGAGCAAGTTAATACTCTTTTTTACTCTGTGGGTGCCATTGCTGATGACATTATTGTAAGGCAAGGCGTAGATAAAGATCCAGACAAATTTCAAGACGTGTTACAAGCATTTGACAAATATTTTAATTTGAGAAGTAATAAGACCCTAGAAAGAGCAAAATTTAGTAAGAAAGTCCAGAAGGTAGGCAAACCCGTGGATGTTTTCATTAATGATTTGTACAGATTGGCAGAGGGCTGCGAGTTCAGAGAACTGAAGTTTGAGTTGATCAGGGACCGAATAGCTGATGAGTCCTGATCAGACCTCTTGCAGTCCAAAGATGACCTCACACTCGAGGAAGCGATTCAGATGGTGCGACAGGCAGAAGTCAGAAGACAAAACAGAGCTACCCTGAGGCCTGAAGAAAGACCTTGGATCAGAAAAGAATCCGATGATGGTCCAATCCCTGAAGCCCAGGAGGGAAAAGCTATCTCCAGATAAGAAGGTGAGAGGGTCCAAGACACTGTTAAACTGTGCCAGCACTGTGGAGCCAGGAAGACCCACAGACGTGATCCGTGTCCTGCTAATAAAGCAGAATGCTTTAATTGCAAAAAGACTGGCCACTTCGGAAAGATGTGCCAGTGCACGACCTCTCACATTTACAAAACAAAAAGCCTGTATACATAGAGCAGTGAATGAGGTGAAACAACTTCCAGTGGAAGATAAAACAGGAGACTTCCTAGGGGAAATTAACAACTCCAATCAAGGACTTTAGATGGCAGACATCTATGTCTATGGAGATATTATGAATTTCAAATTAGACACAGGTGCAAGAGTCACAGTTCTGTCAGACCAAGAGCCATGGTTGATGAGATATTGCTTACAACCAGTGGACACACAGTTGCATGGTCCAGGAGGGATCCAACTAAAGGTGAAGGGTAAGCTTCAAGCAACTCTCCAATATGGAGGAAGACAGATGAATGAAAACTTGTACGTTTTGTAAAAACAAGAATTTTCCCTGTTAAGCAGAAAAGCGTGCTATGATCTACACCTACTCCAAAAGGTGGATGAAGTCAAACAGCCAGAGTCAAGCAGTCGCTTTCAAACAGACTATCCCAAACAGTTTTCGGGTCTGGGAAGACTCAAGACAGAGTAGAGAATTACACTAAAATAATATTCCAGACCGGTATGTACCTTTACATCCAGAAAGATACCACACCTGTTTATGAACCAAGTACAAAATCGGCTGGAAGAGATGACCAGAATGGGAGTCATTTCTCATGAAATCAACAGAGTGGTGTTCACCTATGGTTCCAGTTCCAAAACCAAGTGTGGATTTAACGTAGCTTAACAAAGCAGTGAAAAGGGAAATTCATCCTATGTCGTCGGTAGACGAAAGCCAAGCAAAGCTTTCCAAAAGCATAATGTTCACTAAACTCATCACGAATAGTGGCTTTTGGCAAGTTCCTTTGGATGAGAAGTCAAGATTACTCACAATATGTATCACACCATTTGGAAGATTTTGCTTCAATTGTTTACCATTTGGTATAGCATCTGCACCTGAGATCTTCCAAAGGACCATGCCCAATATGCTGCAAGGACTCAAAGGATTGATATGCCACATGGATGACATCCTAGTGCATGGAGCTTCCATTGAAGAACATGATCAGAGAGTAAAAGTGGTTTAAAGTAGTCTTCAGTAAGAAGGGTTCACACTTAACGACAAGTGTGAATTCTCCAAGACATCAATCCATTTCTTGGGACACATAGTAAGTACCAATGGCATAATGGCAGACCAGAAAAAGACGAGAGCCATGACTGAGTTTCCAACTCCAACTTCTGCCCAACAGCTGCAAAGATTTCTTGGAATGGTGAATCAATTAGCCAAATTTTTACTTTATCTAAAGCAGGTAACCAAGCCATTAAGACAACTCTTGAAATAGATCAAGTGTGGTGTTGGAGTTCACATCAAGAGCAGGCATTCCGTAAGATTCAAGAAATGCTCATTTCGCCTGACATCTTAGCACACCATAATCCTATACTACCATTAACGATCGCTGCCTCATCTACAGGGTTAGGGGCAGTCCTTTTCCAAGAAAAGCCTGATGGTTGTCGAAGACCAATCTATTATTCATCAAGAGCTTTGTCCGAGACAGAGACCATATATGCAGTAATTGAAAAAGAAGCACTTGCAGTCACGGGGGCTTGCGAGAAATTCTCTGATTACATTATGGGATTGAAAGTCATCATTGAGACAGACCACAAACCATTAGTTTCCTCACTGGATGAGAAGGAGATCACAAAAATGCCTCCAAGAATTCAGAGGTTCCGGTTATGATTGATGTGATATACATACAAGTCCGTATGTGTTCAGGGAAAGATACAATTTTATGCTGATGTGCAATCAAGAGCAATGGTAAACCATCTGACTCAACAGGATGTGAAATTTGCTGATGAGATAGAGTCGTGTTCACAATATACTGCACAAACTCTAAACAGTGGCCAGCAAGTATGCAGAAACTGCAAGAAATTCATCACGTCCAAAAGCAGAATGAAGAATGTACTCGTACACATCAATACTGCACACAGGGATGGCCTTAAAATGTTCTAGTGGCAAGATCATGAAAACTTTCTACAAATTTAAAAACACTTCACAATCATTTGCTGGTGTATAATGACAGACGAATCATTCCGAGTTCACTCAGATCAGATATCCTGGAACATCTACATCAGGGCCACATAAAATCATAAGATGGTAAGAACTAGGAGCAGGAGGAGGCCATTTGGCCCCTTGAACCTGCTTCGCCATTCAATAAGAACAGGGCTGATCTGAAATGGGCATAATGAAGTGCAGAGCAGAGGTTCAGTCATCCGTGTGGTGGCCAGGAATATCCAAAGACATAGAAAATATGGTTTTGAATGCCAAGTATGTGCAATACAGAAACCGGAGCAGAGAGAACCTCTAATTACAAAACAAAATTTCCAAACAGACCGTGGGACCAGCTAGGGATGGATTTATTTATGTGCAATGGAAAATCCTATATAATCGTGATCGATTATTTCTCATGATGGATTGAAGTGAAAAGGTTGTACTCAACAACAACACTTATCTGAGCTTTGCAGGAGATTTTTGTGAGACATGGTATCCCTGACAAAGTTGTGCCAGACAATGGACCACAGTTTGCAAATGAATCCTTCACACAGTTTGCAAGAAAATCGGGATTTGAACATTTCACGAGTTCACCACGATATCCTCAGTTGAACAACGAGGCCAAAAGAGGAGTAAGTGCTATAAAGGAGTTGTTGAAGAAGAACAAAGATCTTCCAACTGCATTGATTAACTATTGATCTATTCTGTTGTTGTGTGAACTATCACCTTCTGAGCTGTTGATGGGGAGAAAGATAAAAACCCAACTTCCTATTTTGCCTAGAAAACTACTTCCAGGGCTAAACGTCAAAGATTACCGAAAAGTCCAAGATTGAGAGAAGTACAACAGGAATCAACAAGCTCACAATTACAACAAAAGATTTCGTACCAGAAACTTATCTCAGCTAAAGGAAGGCTAGAAGGTATGGATACGAGACCTAGAACAGGAAGGTGTTGTCATCCAAAAAATGAAAATTATCAGAGATCATATTTAGTCCACACGGCAGAGAGTACTACATGATGGAATAGGAAAAACATTATCCCTATTCCACAGAAGCATTTATCTGGATGAACCAGATGATGATCAAGAAACCCAGAGACAACAGGATACTACAAACATTGGTCAAGGCCATCCAAGCTATCAAAAAAGATTTTCAAGCAAGACTACCGATCTTCCAACCCCGATAAGAACCCGATCAGGGAGAGTCATGAAGCCTTCTGATAGGCTGAATCTGTGATGGACAAGGTCTTGGGGCCGGTGGGGGGGGGGGGGGGGGGTGGGTAGTGGGGTGGGGAGATGTACTATAAGGGCCTGACAGGGTTAATATTTTCAAGACAGTAAGAGTAAATCCCTCCCACTGTAGTGATAATGATGTAATAGCCACATGGGTATTAGGCTGGAAAGAAGCTAGAAACAGCACAAGGTGTACTGGCTAGACAGACTTGTGGAGAGTAAATAATTACATGCATGTAATAAACGAGTTATTCTTTAACCCGAGACTTCTTTCGACAACACTCTATCTACGCGACAACAATACACAACACTTCCAGGACAAATCAGTCTGCTTGACTGATACCCCATCCACCATGTACAAGATGCACTGCAGCAACTTGCTAAGGCTCCCTTGATGGCACCTTCCAAACCCACGACCTCTACCACCAAGAAGGACAAGGGCAGCAGACGGGTGGGAACATCACCACCTGCAAGTTCCCCTCCAAGTTACACATCATCCTGACTTGGAAGGATATCACCATTCCTTCACTGTCGTTGGGTCAAAATGCTGGAACTCACTCCCTAACAGCGCTGTGAGTATACCTATACCAGGTGAACTGCAGTGGTTCTAGGAGGTGGCTCACCAACACCTTCTCAAGGGCAATTAGAAATGGGCAATAAATGTTGGCCTTGACATTGATGCTCACATCCCATGAATGAATAAAAAAAAATTGAACCGAGGCCCTGTCTGCCCTCTTATGTGGACGTAAAGGATCCTATGGCACTATTTAGAGGAGGGGCAGGGGAGTCCTCCCCGGTGTCCTGGCCAATATTTATCTCTCAGAATATCAGGCAAGGGAAGGACGTGCTGCATGTATTACTGCTGCTACTGAAGACTGTTGGCAATTTCCTCTTCCCCATTATTCACAACCTGCAGCATCTGTCTCCAGCACGGACATTCTTGTGCATTAAGTTTGCAATGTACAATCCTCAATCACTCAAGTAGTGTCAGCTGTGGCTCAGTTGGTAACACTTGTACCTCTTAGATCGAAGGCTGTGGGTTCAGGTCCCACTCCAGAACTTAAGTGCAAAAGTCTAGGCTGGCAATCCAGTGCAGTGCTGCACTGTCAGAGGTGTTGTCTTTTGAATGAGTTGTTAAACCAAGGCCCTAGGACCGATACTCATCCCTCAGTAAACATCACAAAAACAAATTATTTGGTCATTATTGCTTCGCTTTTTTTGGGAACTTGCTGTGTACAAATTGGCTGATGTGTTTCCTACATTATAACAGTGACTATACATCATTGGCTGTGAAGTGCTTTAGGATGTCTGGTGGTCGTGAAAACTGCTATATAAATGCAAGACTTTTTTTTTTCTCTCACCCAACAGATTATCTGGGCATTATAACATTACTATTTGTGGGAACTTGTTGTGTGTAACTTGGCTGCCATGTTTCCTACATTACAACAGTGACTACACTGCAAAAGTACTTTGTGGCTGTAACGTGCTTTGGGACATCGTGAAGTTGTGAAAGGTGCTATTTAAATTTTAGTCTTTCTTTCTAATTCTTTCTTTTCTTTTGGGCCTCCTTATCTCGAGAGACAATGGATACGCGCCTGGAGGTGGTCAGTGGTTTGTGAAGCAGCGCCTGGAGTGGCTATAAAGGCCAATTCTGGAGTGACAGGCTCTTCCACAGGTGCTGCAGAGAAATTTGTTTGTTGGGGCTGTTGCACAGTTGGCTCTCCCCTTGCGCCTCTGTCTTTTTTCCTGCCAACTACTAAGTCTCTTCGACTCGCCACAATTTAGCCCTGTCTTTATGGCTGCCCGCCAGCTCTGGCGAATGCTGGCAACTGACTCCCACGACTTGTGATCAATGTCACACGATTTCATGTCGCGTTTGCAGACGTCTTTATAACGGAGACATGGACGGCCGGTGGGTCTGATACCAGTGGCGAGCTCGCTGTACAATGTGTCTTTGGGGATCCTGCCATCTTCCATGCGGCTCACATGGCCAAGCCATCTCAAGCGCCGCTGACTCAGTAGTGTGTATAAGCTGGGGGTGTTGGCCGCTTCAAGGACTTCTGTGTTGGAGATATAGTCCTGCCACCTGATGCCAAGTATTCTCCGAAGGCAGCGAAGATGGAATGAATTGAGACGTCGCTCTTGGCTGGCATACGTTGTCCAGGCCTCGCTGCCGTAGAGCAAGGTACTGAGGACACAGGCCTGATACACTCGGACTTTTGTGTTCCGTGTCAGTGCGCCATTTTCCCACACTCTCTTGGCCAGTCTGGACATAGCAGTGGAAGCCTTACCCATGCGCTTGTTGATTTCTGCATCTAGAGACAGGTTACTGGTGATAGTTGAGCCTAGGTAGGTGAACTCTTGAACCACTTCCAGAGCGTGGTCGCCAATATTGATGGATGGAGCATTTCTGACATCCTGCCCCATGATGTTCGTTTTCTTGAGGCTGATGGTTAGGCCAAATTCATTGCAGGCAGACGCAAACCTGTCGATGAGACTCTGCAGGCATTCTTCAGTGTGAGATGTTAAAGCAGCATCGTCAGCAAAGAGGAGTTCTCTGATGAGGACTTTCCGTAATTTGGACTTCGCTTTTAGACGGGCAAGGTTGAACAACCTGCCCCCTGATCTTGTGTGGAGGAAAATTCCTTCTTCAGAGGATTTGAACGCATGTGAAAGCAGCAGGGAGAAGAAAATCCCAAAATGTGTGGGTGCGAGAACACAGCCCTGTTTCACACCACTCAGGATAGGAAAGGGCTCTTTCTAATATAGACAGTATAAGGTATTGCATACTGGAGGAAAAAATGGACAACAAATGAACTCTATGAATGGTGTTGAAACAACTAAAACTAAAGTGAAATGAGAAATACTAATAGCCTAAGTGCTTAAAATGTCTATCGACCTTGGTGCAACAATCAGCAAGCAGAATGCAGTACTATATAGTCAAATCAGTAGAGTGCATGTTGGCGAATGTTTGCTAATCTTGTGCTATGGTCAGATTGCACCTTGAACATCTTGTCCAGTTCTGGTCACTGTCATGCTTATGAGACCTGCGATCATAAAAAAATACAAACTCAAACTGAAGAGTTAGAAAAATTGACTTTTTTTTTTAAATGGACAATGCTACAAAAGATGGCCACATGTGTATATGAACATTGCCACACTGTCTGTTTAGAACAAAGGATGCCTAACCATTTTGAACGGTGTCAACTACACCCATCATGAAACATTTCTGATTGGAATGAGTTCTACTGAAACAAAGAAGGTACGAAGTGGAAACATGATAACTGGATTATTGATATCCTGGGCCATTGTGTGATCACCATGGGGAAGAGACCAAAGTGTCTCCTACCTGAAAATGATGTGGCAAATTTTTTATCTTATAAAGGCAACCCTCGAGGCACAGAGAGAGACACCCAGAAAGAAGAATCACCAAGAAGCATGCCCAGCTAAGAACTGGGAGAAAATCCAGCAAGCCAGAAGGGAAGGTGCCCCACTGTAAATTCTACATTTCCAATTTATGCAACAGTGAATTAGAAGTGATCGTCTGTCTTCAAACTGAACTTTCAACCAAGAGAGAAACTTACAAACACCTCAGGCCTGCAACCAACGAGAACCTGACTTCCAGGAGAATTCAACAGGTTTGCCGTGAATCCCAAAACCCTACCTCACTTGAAAACCACTTACCTATTTTCCTCTCTATCTGTCTCTTCGTGTGTGTACGCGCGCGAGTGAATGCATGAGTGGTTATGGCTGCAACAATTTTAGGATAAGGCATATAGCTCAATAAATAATGAATCTTCTGTTTTAAACCTACAAGAAAACCTGTTGCTGTCTGTTTATTTGACAAATAAAACACAAAAAGGTTAAACCCTAATAACAAAAACACTTGCTGCAGTCAGGTGGCAGTTGAACTCACATCCCTCATTATGTGGCCGTGACATCATCAAGACAGAGGGGAAATGTTTTAGCCCTGAAGCTGTTATAGCGAAGAGTCATAGGAATGATATCTGATATCAAAGTACTGACATAAGGAAAGATTGGAAAGCCTGGACTTTAAGGCTTTAAAAGGAGCCAATTAAAAGCAGATCTGATACAAGATAATAAACAGCTTTGCTAATTGTTGTTCTTTCACAGAAATTACAGCGGGAGATTGAGAAAACACCAGGAACTCGTCAGTGGGGGAGATAAATTGAGTATTAGATGTTGCACACAGTCATTGCACAAGAATTTCCATGCTGGAGACAGATACAGTGGGTTACTCATAATGGGGAGGAGGAAATTGCCAACAGTCTTCAGAAGCAGCAATAAAATCAGCAGCACTTCCTTCCCATGTCTGGTGCTGCAGTGGTTGCCTAATTCTGACACATACACTGGCATGGGAAGTTGGGGGGGGGGGGGTTGCTGGTGGTGGTGGGGGTTGGCAAGATGGGCCAGATCTACATGGGATTCTTGTTTGTTAAGCCCTACCTCTCTCCATCTGATCCTATAGTATGTGGAAGCTGGCCAAGGGAGCCTCTTAGAGATTGAAAACCAAAAATCTCCATTGCAAAAATGTAAGCATTCACAAGAGATACTCCAGCCATGTTTCAGGGACCTTGTTACTGGGAGAAGATGCCCTACAGATACCACAAGCTTCATGCTTCATATGAGTGATCATGCATGACTGCAAAAATATAGGTGGTATTGGCCTCCAGATAGGTTGTGAGATCTTGCAGGTTATGTTGCACAGTCTCCATGTAAACTTTCTGCTGATGTTCTTTTTCTTTGGCAGGTTAGATGGATCAGGTGCCATCACTTGATGAAAGGCAGAGCATACATAAGTTGGGAAGATGGCAGCAAGGCACCCCTTCAAACAGTGGCTATATACTATGACCCTAAAAATCTGAGGGTCAGGATCCCCAAAGTTAGGGCAGGATTGTACACACTGGCGTCCTCAGGCAATGACGCACCATAGTTTGCCTTGTCACCAGGAGGGCATTTTCAGAGAGCCAGCAGGTGCCCATGCCACTAAGAGCACATCTTCATGTGGCCAGAAATTCCACCATTTGCTCATCATCATGGGGAAGGGTGCAGATGTGCCAGATTCCGCACCCTGGCCCTTGACCCATTGAGCAAGCTTTAGGTGGTGCATCAGATCTCCTGCTCCCTTCTGTGCATTGAATGAGCTCTCATCAGGAGGTCTAGACCAGACCAAGAGCCTACATTGAACACAGATTTAGGCTAATCCCAGATGGATCAGTCATTTCTAAGGTATGCAAGGAGGAAAGCTCCATGGTCCAACAGTTCAAGTGTTAGATGGTTAGAAATGTTGGACTGAATTTTACAGCCCCCCAACGTCGGGGGTCATGGAGGGAGGAGCCGGAAAATCCCTCCAGCAGAGGCCCGCCACAGGCCTCGACGCTAGGAAGGTGCGGGCCGATATTGTCGCTGGTCGTGAGGCCTCGTGGCGGCCCCCGCCGCTCGGCGACGGGAATAATATTTAAATGAAGGAATTAATTACCTGCTTCCCTCCACCTTCCGACCTGCTGCAATATTGGTGCCGGTGGCTGGCACTACTGCACCTTCGAATCCCCAACCAGAGATCCAAAGTGGAACACTGGTGGGGAGTGGGGAGCAGGTAAGTTTTTCAGTGCAGGAGTGGGGGAGCGGGGTCAAACTTATCATTTGGTGTAGTGATGGTGGAAAGGGGTAAAGTGCACAGATTATGAACTTTGTGGTGGGGGGGGAGGTCAGGTGCACATGGTAAGTATTGTGGTGGGGGGGTGGAGAATGGGTAAAGACTGCTGTGGTTATTGGTGGGGGGGGGAGAGGGGCTAGAAACATTTATTTAATTTTTTCAAAACAATTAAAAAATGTTAGATATTAAAATTAAATGGAAGGGCTCAAAGCCCTTTAAAAATGGCATTAGTGCCTGCGTAAAGGCAGCTGTTGCATTGCCAGGGACAGATTGCCCGCCTCCTCCATGTCATCGGTCGGGGGGGGGGGGGGGGGGGGGCAGTCCGCCATGGCCATTTAAATGAGCCGCTGCGTTTAATATCGCGGCGGCTCCGCGACGTGCGGTCCGCGCGGGTGGACCGCCATAGTTCATATTCGCTGCCAATTTCGGCGGCAGACATGTAAAATGCAGCCCTTTATGTGGGAATATTGATTGACATTTTCCCTGTAAAACATATGCTAGCAATAGGCCTGTAAAACAAATATGTTGTTCAGTCTGCCCACTGTTGTTTCAGATGTTTATATGTATTAGTTTCTTTCTTCCTGCTCTCATCCCCAGAGGCATTGAACATCTAAATAAAAGCCCAAGTTTCAAAAGAAGCCTTTTATAGCCTTCTGACCTCAACACTGAGTTCAACAATTTTAAATTGTAACTTCTGCCCCTATTTTGTTTCCGTTTTCTTTACTGGTTTGTTTTTTTCTCTCTCTTGCTTCTAATTTCCTTTTCTTTGCATTTGGATGGCAGCTATTCAGGACCCTGCCATTCACACTTCCTCTGGGCACATCTTTTGTTCCATCCCATTCCCACTCCCTTTGGCCTTGCACCATGAAACCTTTTGTCATTTAATCTCTCCTGCCTTCCACCCTATCGCAGACCTTCAAAAGAACACAAGAAAAGGAGCAGGAGGCCCATCGAGCCTGCTTTGTCATTCAGTACGATCATGGCTGATCTAAGGCTTCAACTCCACTTTCCTGCCCGCTTTCAATATCCCTTGATTTCCCAAGAGACCAAAAATTTGTCTATCCCAGCCTTAAATGTACTCAACCCTCTGAGGTAGAGAATTTCAAAGATTCACAACCCTTTTAGTGAAGTAATTTCTCCTCATCTCAGTCCTAAATGATCGGCCCCTTATCCTGAGACTGTACCCCCGTGTTTTAGATTCCCCAACCAGCAGAAACAATCTCTCAGTGTCTACCCTATCCGGCCCCTTTAGAATCTTCTATGTTTCAATGAGATCACCACTCATTCTTCTAAACTCCAGAGAATAAAGGCCCAATTTACTTAGTCTCTCATCAAAGGACAACCCCCTCATCACCGGGACCAATTGAGTAAATCGTCGCTGCACCACCTCCAGTGCAAGTATATTCTTTCTTAAATGTGATCAAAACTGCACACAGTATTCCAGGTATGGTCCCACAAACCTGTAAAATTGTAGCAAGACTTCTTTATTCCTATACTCCAATCCCCTTGCAATAAAGGACAACATGCCATTCACCTTCCTAATTGCTTGCTGTACCTGCATGCCAACTTTCTGTATTCCTTGTACAAGTACACCCAAGTCTCCTTGAACATCAACACTTACAAATTTCACACCTTTAAAAAAATATTCTGCTTTTCTATTCTTGTAACCAAAGTGAATAACTTCACACTTCCCTACATTATACTCCATCTGCCATCTTGTTGCCCACTCACTTAACCTGTCTATATCTCTTTGCAACCTCTCTGTGTCTTCCCCAAAGGGTACCTTTCCACCTACCTTTGTATCATCAGTATACTTAGATACATTACTCTCTGTCTCTTCATCTAAGTCATTAATATAGATTGTAAATAACTGAGGCCGCAACACTGATCCTTGCAGCACTCCACTATTTACAGCCTGCCAACTTGAAAATGCCCCGTTTATGCCCACTATTTGCTTCCTGTCTGTTAACCAATCCTCCATCCATGCTAATATATTACCCCCAATTCCATGAGCCCTTATCTTGCCTATTAATCTTCTATGTGGCTCCTTATCGAATACCTTTTGGAAATCCTGGTTTACGACATCTACTGGTTCTTCTTTATCTACCCTGCTAGTTACATCCTCAAAAAACTCTAATAAATTTGTTCTTCTTCCAACCCTCCCCCTTTCACTGGCTCAAAACCTTTCGAACATTTTCATGGACATGACAACTTTGAATGCTATGCAGCAGTTCATAGAATCATAGAATGATTCAGTATAAAATGGGATCATTCAGCCTATCGTGTCTGTGATGGGACTTTAGTAGAACTTTCCAATTAATCTACTCCTCTGTTCCTTGCCCATATCACTTATTATAATCCACCAGAAGTAACTATACAGTAAGTTGTCGAGAATTCAATTTATTTGTCAGATATTTTGCCCCTCTATATCTCTAATACCTTCCAGCCCTACAACCCTCCGAGATATCTATGCTTATCAAATTCTGGCCCCTTGAGCATCCCCGATTTTAATCACTCTACCATACGTGGCTTTGGAGCTAAGCTCTTGAATTCCCTCCTTAAACCTCTCTGCCTCACTACCTTGCTTTCCTTCTTCAAGATACTCCTTAAAACCTACCTCTTTGATTTCACCTTTGGTCATCTGACCTAATAGTTCCTTATGTGGCTCGGTATCATATTTTGTTTTATCATGTGCCTTGGGATGGTTTATTACGTTAAATGTGCTATATAAATACAAGTTGTTTTCAGTATATAAAATTCAGATCTACATTTGCTCTGACATTAGCTGTAGAGTAATTGAACACTTTCACACTGGAATTGTCCTAACTCAGGGTGTTAAGCTACTTGAGGTAGAAGTTGTCCTTTAAACAGTCTTCACTCCATATTCTAGACAACAGGCGATAAGGAACATCCGATGGATCCTGGCTCTGGAAATGTTTGAGCACCAATTTGATTGATTTACCTCAGCTTTATAATGGCATTACATCACAATATGCAATTTTGTTGGGCACAGTTAGCTGAATAATTTACCACTATTGCTAATTCGCTGATTGAGTCTGCAACCACTTACTAATTTCTCCAGAGATTATGGATAGCGCCAGTCATAGCACAAGCCTTCTAAAAGCCAGCGCAATTGCATAGTTGGGATAGTTTGAATGCCACGTATGGTTGATGTATCATTTTATTCAGAGGTTGACAGTGAATAACATAGCAGCACAGTGGTGCAGTGGTTAGCACCGCAGCCTCACAGCTCCAGCGACCTGGGTTCAGTTCTGGGTACTGCTTGTGTAGCGTTTGCAAGTTCTCTGTGTGGGTTTCTGCTGGGTGCTCTGGTTTCCTCCCACAGCCAAAGACCTGCAGGTTGATAGGTAAATTGGCTGTTGTAAATTGCCCCTAGTGGTGGTAGGAGAATGGTGGGGATGTGGTAGGGAATATGGGATTAATGTAGGATTAGTATAAAATGGGTGGTTGTTGGTCAGCACAGACTTGGTGGGCTGAAGGGCCTGTTTCAGTGCTGTATCTCTAAATTAAATCAAACACTTTCAATAATTCCTCCTCCACAGCACACAGTGGCAGCAGTGTGTACCAACTACAGGATACACTGCAGCTCAGCCTCCTTTGACAGCACCTTCCAAGCCCATGACCTCTACCACCTAGAAGGACAAAGGCAGCAGAACACATGGGAACACCACCCCCTTAAAGTCACTCACCACCTTGACTTAAACCTATATCAACAATCCTTCACTGTCACTGGGTCAAAAACCTGGAATACCCTCCCTAACAGCACTGTGGATGTATGTATAATCACATAGACTGCAGTGATTCAAGAAGGCGGCTTACCACCAACTGTGTTGCAGCTGCAGTATGTCGGAGCTGGTGGACACCAGTCTGATCCTGGGCAAACATGTTTGCAGTAAGTGCCTGAGGCTCGGGGAGTTTTGATTCAGAATCAGTGAGCTGGAGGCTGTGATGTGATGCATCAGAGAGGGGGAAAGTTACTTGGACATTTTGTTCCAGAAAGCAGTCACATTCCTCAAGATAGGGTTATCTGATTTGGTCAGTAGTCAGGAACAGGAGGGTGTGACTGCTAGTAAGGCAGGAAAGGGGATTGAGAAGGCAGAAGTGGAGGAACCTCAGCCTTGCAATTGTACAACAGGGTTTGAGGTTCTGTCAGCTTGTACGGATGAGAGCAAGGGCTGCAGGGCGGATGAGAAAACTGACCATTGCACCGTGGTACAGGAAGCCATTCAAGCTGGGGGAATGTAGTAGTAGTAGGAGATAGTATAGTCAGAGGGGTAGACACAGTTCACTGTGGCCAAGAGTGAGATTCCAGTTGTCTGCCCAGTGCCAGGGTTTGGGACATCTGTTCTGGGCTGGAGAAGAACTTGCAGTAGGAGGCGGAGGATCCAGTTGTCGTGGTCCACGCGGGTACTAATGACATCGATAGGACTAGGAAAGAGGTTCTGCATAGGGAGTATGAACAGTTAGGGGCTGAATTAAAAAGCAGAACCTCCAAGGTAATAATCTCTAGATTATTACCTGAGCTAGGAGCAAACTGGCGTTGGATAAATAAGATTAGAGTTAAATGCATGGCTCAAGAATCGCTGTGGGAGAAATGGGTTTTGATTTATGGGGCACTGGCACCAGTACTGGGGAAAGTTAGAGTTGTACCGTTGGGATGGTCTTCACCTGAACCTTGCTACAACCAGTGTTCTGGCAAGTCATATAACTAGGGCGATAAAAAGGGCTTTAAACTAAATAGTGGGTCAAGGGATCAAGTGAGAGAAGTTATGATAAATTAAAGAGAGAGGACAAGGCAAGAGAGCAAGGTAGCAATAAGGGAAATAATAAGAAGAGCATGGCAGGAAGGGACAGAATGTACAAAATTAAGAGTGTGCAAGCAGCTAAGACTAGAGGTTGTGTGAATAGTAAAAAGATAGAATTAAAGACTGTATTTGAATGCGTGTAGCATTCGTAACAAATGAATTGATAGCTCAAATAGAAATAAATATGTACGATCTGTTAGTCATATTGACTAAGATATGGCTGCAAGATGACAAAGGCTGGCACCTGAATATTCAAGGGTACATGCCATTTCGGAAGGACAGGAAACTAGGAAAAGGTGGAGGAGTAGCTCTGTTAATTAAGGATGACATTAGTACAATAGGGAGACGTGACCTTAGTTCTAAAAATCAAGATGTAGAATCAGTTTGCGTAGAGATAAGAAATAGTAAAGGTAGGAAGTCAATTGTGGGAGTAATTTATAGGCTCCCTAATAGTAACCACACTGTCGGATGGGGTATACAGGAAGAAATAATGGGGGCTTGTGAGAAAGGTACAGCGATAATCATGGGTGATCTTAATCTACAGATAGATTGGACAAATCAGGTTGACAAAGGTAGTGTTACGACCAGGTGAGAAACGGGTCTAGGGGTTCCCTCTCAGCCTTTGCCTGGTTTAACCATAACATGTTTTAATTTGTAAAACACCGTGTTTTTAGCTCCCCCTCAGTGAATCCTTGTTCACTGCTCTCCAATTGTAAGGCAAAGAAATCAACCCGACAGGTTTTTTTAGATTTAAACCAGAAAGGTGGAAGTTTATTTACCTTAAAACTCTAATTCAGTTAAAACGACTACAAATATGTGACGCGATGTGACGTGACTACAAATATGGCATACATATGCCATAAGTACACATGCAGATAGAGACGGAAAAGTAGAAAGAATAAAGGGGAAAAGTTTACTTACTGTCCTTTGAGTTCGATGTAGAGTCTTTGATTGCAGGTAAATCTTGCCTTTTCGTTGGGGCCCAGTGGATGCTTGCAAACTTATTTCAATGTAGGAGTCTTCTCTCTTAAGGTTTAAGTGTCTTCAGTGAATGTGGCAATTCATGAGAGAGAGAGATAGAGAGAGAGACAGGCAGGAGAGAGGCTCTTTCTTCAAGTTCAGCTGCAGTCTGACCCAAACTGTTCTGTGAGCAGTTAGTCATATAACTAGTTTTTTTTAAACAAACTGTCCTGCATTTTTGTGGATTCCTTTCATCTTAGTAGACACCCACAGTGGGGGGGGGGGCGGGGAATGGAATGCTGGCTTGTTCCACATTCAATGTCTCGTGATCAAAATCGATTTGGATCAGGTAGCAGTTCTATTGTCTCTCTCGGCAACTGTCTCTTAGTATGCAAATTTTCCAGCCACTGTTGATCTCGTTAAACAATTCATGTCTTCAGTCCAGCAACAGTTTAAAATGAATGTTTATGTGATGAAATTAATATGCCTCATTCTTGGCAGGTGGAGTCTTCATGACAGTAGATGAGTTCATGGAGTGTTTTCAGAATAGTTTCTTCAAGCAGCACATTCTGGAGCCAACCAGAGATAAGGCTACACTAGATCTGGTAATGTATAATGTGACAGGATTAATTAATGACTTCATCGTAACGGCGCTCCTAGGTAACAGTGATCACAACATGGTTGAATTTCGCATTCCGTTTAAGGGTGAGAAAAGTGGATCTAAGACAGATGTTTTAAACCCAAATAAGGATAATTATGCGACTTTGAAAAACAGAGCTGGCTAAACTGGAAAATTAGGTTAAGGGATAGGTCAGTAGAGATTGTCATGCAGGCCCCCACCTACCAAGAATGAAGCAGACGTTATTTCGCCACACGAACATTAAAAACTTTAAAATGTTGCTGGGAAGAAAAGAGGGTCTATCACAAGCAATTGCCAGGCCCCTCACCAGAAAGACCTTTTTTGCATACTAGCAGACAGTGTTGGAACAAAGGACTCAGTCCCTGCTTCTCCAATACACATAAGACCTGGTCAGACCAGTTTAGTCACATGACTAACTGGCTGTTTGATTTTTAACTTGCCACAGAATGTTTGAAACTCAGAAAGCTCTTTGCTCCTGGACTGAAAAGATCTCTCTCCTGTCTGCTTTCATCTCTTTCTCATGGTACTCAAGACCCATTGAAGACACATGAACCCCAAGAGAGAAAAGTCTCCCACAGTGAGCAAGGTTTAAGAAGAATACTGGGCCCCAACAAAAAAACAAGAACTACCTACAAAAGGACTATAGAGTGAGCCCGAAACACAGGAACAAGATATTGCCTCAAACTATTCTACTTTATCTTTTCTTCTTTATCTTTTCTGTCTCTATTTGCATGTGTGTATCGCATATGCATGCTAGCGTGGGGCGCGGCATGTATCCATTGGCGTTAATCAAATTAGGATTTAAGTTTAAATTTTAATAAATTTCACTTTTCTTCTTTAAACCTAAGAAAGCCTGTTTGTGCTCTTTTCTTTGCCTTATAATTGGCAAATAGTGAACAAGGATTCACCAAGGGGGAGCTCAAAACACAGTGTGGTTAAAAATTAAACCCTATTACAATAAGACCAGGTGAAGACAGTAAAAGACCCCGAGATACCTTTCTCACCTGGTTGTAACAAGATGCAGTGGCAGGCATTTAAGGAGACATTTCAAAACACTCAGCATAGATACATTCCAGTGAGAAAGAAAGACTCGAGAGGAAGGATGCATCAACCATGGCTAACTAAGGAAGTTAAAGATAGAATCAAATTGAAAGAAAAAGTGTACAATTCAGCAAAGAGTAGTAGCAGGTCAGAAGATTGGACAGTACATAAAAAGCAGCAAAGAATAACTAAAAGAATAATGAGAAAGAAATCAGAATATGAGAGACAGCTAGCTAGAAATATAAAAATGGATAGTAAGAGTTTCTGCAGGTATTTAAAAAGGAAAAGGGTAAGTACAGTGAGTGTTGGTCCTCTGGCGAGTGAGTCTGGGGAGTTAATCCTTTTGGGCCTCCTTATCTCGAGAGACAATGGATACGCGCCTGGAGGTGGTCAGTGGTTTGTGAAGCAGCACCTGGAGTGGCTATAAAGGCCAATTCTGGAGTGACAGGCTCTTCCACAGGTGCTGCAGAGAAATTTGTTTGTTGGGGCTGTTGCACAGTAGGCTCTCCCCTTGCGCCTCTGTCTTTTTTCCTGCCAACTACTAAGTCTCTTCGACTCGCCACAATTTAGCCCTGTCTTTATGGCTGCCCGCCAGCTCTGGCGTTAATAATGGAAAATAATGGAGTAATCAAACAGATTTTTTGCATCTGTCTTCAGTGTAGAGGACACAAATAACATCCCAGAAATAATTGTGAATCAAGAGTTGAAAGGGAGAGAGGAACTGAAAACAATTATCATTAGTGGGGAAAGGGTACTGAGCAAATAATTAGAACTAAAAGCTGCCAAGTCCCGAGGTCCTGATGGACTTCATCCTAGGGTCTTAAAAGAAGTGGCTGCTGAGATAGTGGATGTATTGGTTTTAATTTTCCAAAATTCCCGAGATTCTGGAAAGGTCCCATCAAATTGGAAAATAGCAAATGTAACTCTGCTATTCAAGAAAGGAGGAAGACAGAAAGCAGGAAGCTACAGGCCAGTTAGCTTAACATCTGTCATACGAAAAATGCTGGAATCTATTATTAAGGAGGTTACAACAGGTCATTTAGAAAATCTCAATGCAATCAGGCAGACTCAACATAGTTTTCTGAAAGGGAAATCATGTCTGACTAATTTATTAGCGTTCTTTGAGGAAGTAACAAGCAACATGGATAAAGGGAATTGGTGGTACTTGGATTTCCAGAAGGCATTTGACAAGGTGCCACATCAAAAGTTACGAAACAAAATAAGAACCTATGGTATAGGAGATAACATATTAGCGTGGATAGAGGATTGGTTAGTGAATAGGAAACAGAGAGGAGGCATAAATGGGACATTTTCAGGTTGGCAAGCTGTAACTAGTAGAGTACCACAGAGATCAATGCTGGGGTCTCACCTATTTACAATCTATACCAATGACTTGGATGAAGGGAAAGAAGGTATTATTGCTAAATTTGCTGATGACACAGAGAGAGGTAGGAGAGTAAGCTGTGAAGAGGACATAAGGAGTCTGCAAAGGGGTATAGATAAGTTAAGTGAGTGGGAAAAGATTTGGCAGATAGAGTATAATGTGGGAAAGTGTGAACTTGTCCACTTTGGCCAGAAGAATAAAAAAGCAACATAATATTTAAATGGAAAGAGATTGCAGAAGTCTGAGATGCAGAGGGTGTCCTAGTACATGGAACACAAAAAGTTAGTATGCAGCTACAGCCAGTGATTAAGAAGGTAAATGCAATGTTGTCATTTATTGCAAGGGGAATGGAATATAAAAGAAGCAATATTTTGCAACTGTTGTACAGGGCATTGGTGAGACTACCTCAAGATTATTGTATACAGTTTTGGTCTCCTTACTTAAGAAAGGATATAATTGCATTGGAAGCAGTTCAGAAAAGGTTCACTCGACTGATTCCTGGGATGAGAAGGTTATCTTATGAGGAGAGGTTGGACCGGTTGTGTCTGTGTTCATTGGAGTTTAGAAGGATGAGAGGTGATCTGATTGAAACATATAAGATCCTGGGGGGACTTGACAGGGTGGATGTGAAAAGGATGTTTCCTCTTGTGGGAGAGACTAAAACATGGGGGCACAGTTTAAAAATAAGGGGCTCCCATTTAAGACGGAGATGAGAAGAAATGTTTTCTCTCAAAGAGTCGTGAGTCTGCGGAACACTGTACCCTGGAGAGCAGTGGAGCAGGGTCATTGTATATTTTTAAGACATAGGTTTACAGGTTCTGGAAAAACAAGGGAGTCAAAGGGTGTCAAGGATGGCAGGAAAGTGGAGTTGAGTCCACAAACAGATCAGCCATGATCTTATAGAATGCTGGAGCAGGCTTGAGGGGCCGAATAGCCTACTCCTGCTCCGAGTTCATATGTTTGTATGTAAGGGCAATTAGGGGTGGGCAACAACTGTTGGCCTTACCAGATGTGCCCAGCTCCCATGACCAAATAGAAAAAAAATTAATAACAGGTAGTCTTTATCATTTTTCAGCAATGATAGTGGTGAGATTAACCACCATTCTTTTCTATTTGCAAAACATTAGTCTAATTCATCCATTGGCCCATATTTACAAGTTTAATGGCACTTGTTGTCATTAATGTATAAATCATCCAGAATTTTGGCAAGGAAGAGATACCACATGAGCTGTGAATCTCCACGAGTTGTCGGACAATTTTGAACAATCTAGTAACTGTTGTAATCCACTAGTCCATCAAATTCTTCAACATCAGTTTTTTTTTAACTTTAATTTTGTCCTTGCTTTCCCTGAAGACATTTCTTCAACTTTTTCTGGGTACTGTTCCTGAGCCTTCTGGTAGCTCACCCACGTGACCATCCTTTAGATGTACTCTAGACAGTGTGTGCAGGCAAACCATTTGGCAATAGAAGATGGGAAAGGTGAGCTTGATCCAGTCAACAGGTTAGCCACACACCCATGAACTATCCAGCAGAGGGCACTAGCGTTGTGAAAAGCTTCACTATTTTGTTGGATGACAAGGAAGTTTATAAGCTGGGTGTTACACAGAATTCCATCGAATTTACAGCATAGACACAGGCCATTCATGCAGTGTCCACCTTAATACCTGCTGTGACTGGAGGTTTTGGAGTGCATAGTCAAAACTAAGAATAATATTCTGATTTGATAAGTTTTTCCGTTTGTTTTATTTGGAGTTTATTGTTTGCACCCCCTTATAAAGGGGGCACTTCTGTTAATTTGATTTTTGACCCATGACAATGTCATCCCAAGACACTTTTGTCTGATTGTGCCTCTGTGAAGTGCATTGTGTTGTTACCAGCACTGCGTAAATGTGAGTTGTAATTGACACTTAAAAGAGTAGAAACAAGCCATTCAGCCCAGCTGGCTGTGCCGGTCTTTATGTTCCACATGAGGTTCCTCCCAGCTTACTTTAACATCTCACACTGAAGAGTGCCTGCAGAGTCTCATCGACAGGTTTGCGTCTGCCTGCAATGAATTTGGCCTAACCATCAGCCTCAAGAAAACGAACATCATGGGGCAGGATGTCAGAAATGCTCCATCCATCAATATTGGCGACCACGCTCTGGAAGTGGTTCAAGAGTTCACCTACCTAGGCTCAACTATCACCAGTAACCTGTCTCTAGATGCAGAAATCAACAAGCGCATGGGTAAGGCTTCCACTGCTATGTCCAGACTGGCCAAGAGAGTGTGGGAAAATGGCGCACTGACACGGAACACAAAAGTCCGAGTGTATCAGGCCTGTGTCCTCAGTACCTTGCTCTACGGCAGCGAGGCCTGGACAACGTATGCCAGCCAAGAGCGACGTCTCAATTCATTCCATCTTCGCTGCCTTCGGAGAATACTTGGCATCAGGTGGCAGGACTATATCTCCAACACAGAAGTCCTTGAAGCGGCCAACACCCCCAGCTTATACACACTACTGAGTCAGCGGCGCTTGAGATGGCTTGGCCATGTGAGCCGCATGGAAGATGGCAGGATCCCCAAAGACACATTGTACAGCGAGCTCGCCACTGGTATCAGACCCACCGGCCGTCCATGTCTCCGTTATAAAGACGTCTGCAAACGCGACATGAAATCGTGTGACATTGATCACAAGTCGTGGGAGTCAGTTGCCAGCATTCGCCAGAGCTGGCGGGCAGCCATAAAGACAGGGCTAAATTGTGGCGAGTCGAAGAGACTTAGTAGTTGGCAGGAAAAAAGACAGAGGCGCAAGGGGAGAGCCAACTGTGCAACAGCCCCAACAAACAAATTTCTCTGCAGCACCTGTGGAAGAGCCTGTCACTCCAGAATTGGCCTTTATAGCCACTCCAGGCGTTGCTTCACAAACCACTGACCACCTCCAGGCGCGTATCCATTGTCTCTCGAGATAAGGAGGCCCAAAAGAAAGAACTTCATCTCACCCTGTCAACATATCCCTCGATTCCTTTCACTCTCATATACTTAGCTAGTTTCCCCTTAAATGCATCTATACTATTCGCCTCAACTCCTCCATGTGGTAGCAAGTCATTTCTCTGCATTCCTTATTAATTGATCACTCTTTGATCTTCATTGAACTAAATTACTGTTTATTTAATACCTGTTATACACGAGTCAAAACTCGTCGCTAGGTGATAGGTTTGGCCTGTTAATGCTGCTTGTGGTCTTTGTTTTATCAGTCTCCATTTTGTGGTATCTATGAGACTGTTTGAAAGACATTATACAAGATTAGTGGATTCATTATGCCATTTACCAGGAAATACCGAGACAAAAGCCAAATTTGCCTGAGTGTATTGGTGTTGCTGTATAGGGATTGGTACCTTCGGAAGCTTCATCATCGAGCGATAGAAGTGTGCAACTGCAGATGTGACTGTATGGCAAATAGAATGACACAGCACTGAAACAGTTCAAATCCCATGTGCCCACCTTGTTCCCATATCTTTTTAATCCTCCTTTCCTTCAATCACCTACCTAACTTGTTCTTAAAAATTTACAAGGTCTCTGCTTCAATCAAGCGGGTTGAAATTGCTATGCAATGCGCATGTCTTTCAGGTGTAAAACAATTGCAAAGCATGCCAATTTAGCAGTGGGACTGCTTGCACCTATTCTGCACAGGAATTGGTACTGGTGCTAAATTCATTGGGGCCTTCTTCCTTTAGGCATCTTAAATTAGAGGCCGCACGCCGTTGAAGGGCCCTTGCTGAAAATAATCACTGATAAGCAGGGTAAAATGTATTGGCAGGCCCCACGGCCTCCAACGAAAGATAGATTAGAATATTTTTTAAATTCGGGAGGCAGGATGAGAACCCACCCCCACCACCCCGCCATATGCTGCTCTAATGCATCCCCCAACCCCACCCCCCAACTCCACTGGAGACATCTGAGATCTGCTGCCAGGAAAGCAGGCAGCCTGACACTGATCTTTTCACTCGGGCAATCTGCCTGTGGAGTCGCGACCAGCACCAGCAGCTCGACTGAATTGATCAAATTCCATTGATCCTCGGGGCTCTCGGTTCAGGCTTGCAAAAAGGGGACGAGAGCAGAATCTACCCCCATAACCCCAGTGGTGCATTCCACCTCCCTCAGTTTAACAAATGTCTCCTGCTGTCTTTCCTAAATCTTTTACATGTAACATCATAACTCTGTGTCCTCATTTTAGATCCCTCATTCACTGGAAATAGCCTGCTCTGTCTAGATGCCTATTCTTTCGTAATTTTAAACACCTCTATTTGATCACCCAGCCATCTTCTGCATTCTGATAAAAAGAACCCCAATATTTAAAGTCTTTACTTATATTTCCGCACACAAGGCAACATCCTGGTGAGTCTGTGCTGTATATTCTTCATTGCTTCAACATCCTTCCTGTCGGATGAAGATTAAAACTATACACAGTGGTCCTACTAAGGTTTTATATGGATTCACCATGACATTTGAATTTTTATATTCCACACATTTGGCCATAAAACCCAGTATTCCATTAGCATTTTATGGCCTTATCAATTTGCAATGCTGCTGTTAATATCTTGTGAACTTCAGCTACAATATGGCTTTTCCACAAAAGGAAATCCACACCAACATTGTCCCATTAAAAATATAATTACATTTTAAAAATAATTCAGACCAAATGTACCGCTTCACCATAAAGTGTCATCTGCTCCTTCTTTGCTGATTCCACCACCTTAGTAACGTGTCCCTGCAGTTCGTTTTTTTTGCTCTTCAGAATGATATACTAGGCCTCCTATCTTGTCAAATTTGGATAGCACTCCCTCCAACCCTATATGTAAATCATTGATGTTCTCAGTGAATCGAAGCAGTCGTAGAAAAGAACCTTATGGGAACACGACTGACACTTACAACCTCTCTGAGAAACTACAATTAAATTTTACTCTCTATCCTTCTTTCTAACCAGTTTTTCATCCAACTTGCTATCCTTTCCTAAATTCCATACCCTTTATTCTTCTCCAATAAACTGTGGTGTGGTATTCTGTTAGAGACACATCCACTGCATTTTTCCCATCCACCATATCGGTCACCACCTCAAAGAAATGTATCCGGCTTCCTTTCTGAAATGTGTGTTGGCTACATCCAATTATTTTCTCTCTATCTAGATATCTAGTCTTTTTATCTTGAAAGGTTCTCAATATTTCCCTTTCCTCAGGTGTTAAACTGACTGGTTTGAGATGACCAGGGTTATCTCTGTCTCCCTTTTTGAAAATGGGCATTACACTGGCCACTCTCCAGTTCTCCAGCATGTATCCAATCTCAATAAAACTGTGAAATATTATTTCTCAGGCTTCTTCCATAACCATCAGAATCCTTGGATGCATCTAATATAACTATTTTACGGACATTTACAGAACACTTTACTATTTTAAAAATTTCTCTGACTTCCGCCTTGCTTTCCTTATCCCTCTTAAACTCTTGTCTTCATTTCTAGTACTCTCTTATTTTATCATAACTATAGATCCAATATGCTCTCTTCAATTTTCAGTGCTTTCAAGATGGCTCCTGAGTGGTCAGCTCCCTCGGGAGCTCCTTACTCTGCACCTCTATCCTTGGCCATCTGCAGCTATCTGTTGCCCTTTCTCCCCCAGTCTTCCACTGTTTAAGCTCCACTGGCTCTGGTAGTGGGTGCATTTTAGCCCTAACTACAAGTTAACTGCTATTTTAAACCACCACTGCCCATCCCCCGACCATGCATGCTCTTTGCTTTCCTCAGTGAGCACTGGATCTGGCTTCCATATTCTTATATGTCTCTGGACATCAAGGCTACACTTTGCACCACATTACACCATAAGACTCAATTGCTGTGTCTCTAATTTACTGCTCTGTTGCTTCAATTTTGAAGTAGCTTTGATCAGCTTACAGCCCTTCACCCGGTCCACCACATCCTCGACTCCCTGCTGCTGTTCCCTGCTGAGTCTGTGACTATCCCACTGGTTCTACTCTTTTTTTCAGCTTCAGCTGCAGTGTTGTTCCAGGCCAGAGATTCTGTCTCCTGGGTCAAAATACATGTCTCTGCCGCTTCTGAATCTTATGGTGACCTCCAACTTCGCCACTGTTTTTTTTCTGGCCCCGCTATTGATTCTGCACACCTCCTGGATCTTCATTCCAATAGAAATACATCCAGCAGTGTCTTGTCTGATTCTCTACCCTTCAAATAGCTTCTGGACTTCACTCATCAGCCACATACCTGTCTCCATAATTGGAAAACGGTTCATTGATGCTCCAGGCCGAATCCACCCTAACTACATCAATTTTATTCTATCATGGAGTCTCTGACATTAACTCTAGATTCCCTCCTATTGTCTCCTATGTATCCCCATTCACTAACAGGATATATATATCCTCATACATGCTTCATAACCAGACCTATATAACTTGAATTTTCCCTGTGTCCATTCATGTGCCCATTTTGGCTGCTGCTCCGGTCATGAGCCCATCATTTCTATTTTGTTACGACCAGATGACAGATGTGTCTTGGGGTCTTTTGCTGTCTTTACCTGGTCTTAGTGTAACAGGGTTTAATTTTAAACCATTGTGATTTGAGATCCCCTTTTTGTGAATCCTTGTTCACAATTTCCCAATTATAAGACAAAGAACCCAATTGACACAGGGTTTCTCAGGTTTAAAGAAGAAAGATGACATTTTATTAAAATTTAAAACTTAAACTCTAATACAGTTCACACCTATGAATATATGATGCACCCACGCTAGCATGCACATGCTATATACACATGCAGATAGGAACAGAAAAGAGAAGAAAATATAGTAGAGAGGGGTTTGAGGCAGTTTCAAAAGAGTTTCTTGTTTACGGTCCTTCGAGCTCACTTGCTTTTAGGTAGTCCTGCTGTTTGTTGGGGCCCAGTATTCTTAAACCTTGTTCACGTAGGACTTTTCTCTCTTTGAGGTTCACGTGTCTTCACAAGATACAGTTCCCTGTGAGATGAGCAGGTAGACAGCGGAGGCTGTAATTCTTGTTTCTGCTCCAGGAGAGATCTTTACTCCATGAGCACATGGCTTTGTCTGTTCAAAATCCTTTGTTGGAAGTTCAAATTCTCTGCAACAGCCAGTCACGTGACTAAAACTGGTCTGACCACTTCTTCTGTGTTTTGGGGAAGCAACAACTATGTCCCTTTTGTTCCAACACTGCTAGTATTATGCAAGTGTCCTTCCAGTCAGGGCTTGCAATTTTAAGTTTTAATGTTCATGTGGCGAAATAATGTGTGCGTCAGTCTTGGTAGGTGGGGGGCTTGCCTGACACCTCCACACCCAGGGGAATGAAATGCAATTTGAAGAAAATGGCGCATTTCATTACAGAATTTGAGAGAAATATAAGATACATAAAGAAACACCATGATTTTCTCTGATTCATTTCCCTTCATTCACTTAAAGCTCATTAAAAATGGTCTGTTCTGGGTGCCAGGGCTGCTTTAATTTTCTCTTTTTTTCTCCAGGAGTGATAGTAGGGGGCGGGTCTATCTTGAACTCCCTGATTCATGCAAAGACGTTTGGCTTCAGGG
The DNA here is from genome assembly GCF_036365525.1 of Heterodontus francisci. Lineage (NCBI taxonomy): Eukaryota > Metazoa > Chordata > Chondrichthyes > Heterodontiformes > Heterodontidae > Heterodontus > Heterodontus francisci. The sequence continues at coordinate 182,867,909 of NC_090374.1, read as the reverse complement.
GATGGGTGTTTCCCTTTTCCTCTGACTGTGGGACAGGAGTCCTGCAGGTATTTGTGCAGACTTAACTGCATTCTCCTGTGACACTTCAACTAGGTGAGGCATCACCCTCACAGTTTCTGTGCTCCCTAGAGGTCACTCTTTGTCTCTGCAGATTCCTGTAAATGCTGTAAGCAACTCTGGTGGGGTGCTTCTAGAGTCTGTATTTACATAGGAGGATATGGGGTCTAATGTTTCACATTTCTCAGGGTTGGTTGACCAGACAGTAGGGGTTTCCATCCAGGATTATTCCCGGACTTCCTTTAACCTGCCGTCTTGGTCATTTTTTTCCTCTTTTTCTAAACATTTGCCAGCCCTGTGCCGGCCTGTCCCCGCTTGTTCTTGGCAGGGGTCCCATACAGTTCACCATCTCTCTGCTGGAGGGTCCTCCTAGCACTGGTACAGGACTCAGGGGTGCAGGTTTCACTGTAGGTTGGGGTTTCCCCTCAACCTGGCACATGTGGCAACTCCTGCAGTACTCCACCTCATCCTTGTATAGTTTTGGCCAGTCAAACCGTTATCTTACGCGGGCTTTGGTCTTTCGGACACTGGCATGAACAGCCACTGTAGTCTTGTAGGCCCTTCTTAATACTTCTCCCCGGTACTTCTGTGGCACCACTAACTGCTGAACTACTGTCCACTTCTTGCTCTCAGGTCCATGAGGAGAACTCCATTTCCTCATCAGTACCTCATTCTTTAAATGGTAGTAATCAGGGACTCCGTCTGCTTCACTTTCAGACTGGGCAGCCTGTGCTAACTCTTGCAATACTGGATCAGCTGACTGAGCCTTACCTAGGGAAAATCCATTTAATTCATTAAAATAAAAGCAAAATACTGCGGATGCTGGAAATCTGAAATAAAAACAAGAAATGCTGGAAATACTCAGCAGGTCTGGCAGCATCTGTGGAAAGAGAAGCAGAGTTAACGTTTCAGGTCAGTGACCCTTCTTCAGAACTCATTTAATTCATTCCCTGAGTCTCCTACCTTTCCAAAGAAAGTCTCAGACAGGCCGACCTCATGGTCATTTGCCTGCAGTGCCATTGCAGTCTCCTCTGGGGGAGCTGGTTTGATCATGGCCTGATCCACTACACATTCAGGGACTCTGCAGGGGACCGTCTCCTGCCACGGCCCTGTCACTCTGACCTCCTGCAGTCTTTCTTTCACTTCTGGGGGGGGGGTTACCACCTTCACCCTTGCCAGATCATTACCTAGGAGCAGGTCAACCCCATCCACAGGCAAACTAGGGACAATCCCTACTGTCACCGGTCCAAAAGTAGGTCGCATTCCAGGTGCACCCGGTGTACAACTACAGATGTACACTGCCCTCCAATACCATTCACCCCTATTTTGATGTTCACTGCACTCTCTGGGGGAAAGGTCAGGCCTTTTCCCAGTAAAAGGGATCTGGTGGCCCCTGTGTCCCTAAGAATCACTATGTGCTCGCTTGCCCCACTCGAGGGATATGGGGTTACTTTCCCTTCAAACACAAAACCCTGGTAACCTTCAGGAATCCTATTAACGTTTTCTGCACTGGCCATAGTAAGCTTCCTGGGTTGCACTCTTACTGCAATTAAAGCCACAGCTTGTTCTGTGTTTTGCATCAGGTCCCCATCATCACTGAGCGGGTGTGCCCTGATTAAGCCTTTAGTTTCCAGCAGTCAGCTTTTAAATGCCCTGCCTTATTACAATGGAAGCACACAGGGCTCGGGGTCTCACTCTTGCTCACAGCACCTTCCTTTTTGGCTGGAGGAGGGCCCCCACGTCTCCTGCTTTCCTTTCTCTCCCAGGACTTCCTGGGCAGATATCACCTTCCTACCTTTTGTCCTTTTCGGATTTGTGAGGGTGATTAGGAAAGGTTCTCCTCTGGAAAACCAACTTATAAATTAAAGCAAACTCATCGGCCCGAACAGCAGCTTGCTGGGCTCCCTGAACCCGCTGCTCCTCCACATGCGTTTTTATTGAGAATGGGAGATGGTTTTTAAATTCTTCTAACAGAATTACTTCTCTGAGAGCCTCATAGCTGAGCTGTATTTTTAAAGCCCTCAGCCACTGGCCAAAAGCCAGCTGCTTGTTTCTTTCAAACTCCAGATAGTTTGATTGGCTTGCTTTTTGAGGGTTCTAAACTTTTGGCGATAAGCTTCGGGTACTAATTCGCATGCCCCAAGAATCGCATTTTTGGTCATCCGGCAATAAGAAATAAACCTCGTGGGCTTTTCTGGTTAGTTTGCTTTGCAGTAAAAGAGACCAGTTCTCAGCTGGCCATTTTAGCTGCCTTGCCAGTTTGTCGAAGGAGACGAAAAATGCTTCCACATCTTCATTGAATTTTGGAATTAATTGAGCGAATTTTAGCAATCTTGTACCCAGCTCTGAATCATGTTCCTCCACATTGGTCATGCTTTCACGAGGGTTACTCTGTTGCCCCCTAGTTAACTCAAGCTGCTTCAACTCTCTTGTTTCGCATTCTTTCTGGAATTTTTTTCTCTCTCTCTCTTCTCTCTCTCTCCTTCCTTCTCCTGTCTTTCTTTCTCTCTTTCGTGCCTTTCATTTTCTTCACATTCCTTTTGGAAGGACCTCTCTTTCTCCCTCTCCTCTAATTCAAGTTTCCTTTGTTCCAATTGTAACTTTGCTAGCAGTACCCTGTCTGGGTCTACTTCTAACACTGCTTCTGCATCTTCAGATTCAAGGGAAAAATGGTTGGCCAGTAGCCTTAGGAGTTCACACTTCCTATCCTTGCCATGTGCAGTGATTCCACACCGCTCAGCCATTTTACTCAACTCCTCCATAGACAGTGCTTTTAACTTATCCCAAGTTACTTCACCCTGGTTTGGAAAGCTACTCGCTTCAGTTGCAGACATGTTAGTATTCAATCACACACAACCACAAGAAAACCTACACTGATTTGCTCTTTTTGATTGGGAACAATTTGGCTTCCCACTTTCAATTTCACTCGTTTGTCTGTGGGTAAATTCGTGGATGCTAGCACCCAAATTTCTGTTATGAACAGGTGAGAGATGTGTCCAGGGGCCTTATGCTGTCTTTACCTGGTCTTAGTGTAACAGGGTTTAATTTTAAGCACACTGTGTTTTGAGCTCCCATTTTTGTGAATCCTTGTTCACAGTTTTCCAACAATAATTCAAAGAAACCAATTCACACAGGCTTTCTCAGGTTTAAAAAAAAAATGAAATTTTATTAAAACTTAAACTCTAATACGGCTCACTCCTATGGATATATGATGCACCCACGCTAGCATGCACACGTTATATACACATGCAGATAGGAACAGAAAAGAGAAGAAAATATAGTAGAGAGGGGTTTGAGGCAGTTTCAGAAGAGTTTCTTGTTTATGGTGCTTCGAATTCACTTGCTTGTAGATAGTCTTACTGTTCGTTGGGGCCCAGTGTTCTTAAACCTTGTTCACGTAGGACTTTTCTCTCTTTGAGGTTCACGTGTCTTCACAACATTCAGTTCCCTGAGAGATGAGCAGGCAGACAGCAGAGGCTGCAATTCTTGCTTCAGTTCCAGGAGAGATCTTTACACCATAACCACACGGCTTTGTTTGTTGGAAGTTCAAATTCTCTGCAACAGCCAGTTAGTCATATGAGTAAAACTGTTCCAACCACTTCTTCTGTGTTTTGGGGAAGCAACGACTGGCTCCCTTTTGTTCCAACACTGCTAGTACAATGCAAGTCTTTCCATTCAGGGGCTTGCAATTTTAAGTTCTAATGTCCATGTGACAAAATAGTGTGTGTCTCAGTCTTGGTAGGTGGGGGGGCTTGACTGTCAATTTCCACGTTTTTTTCTAACCTTTTTTATTTCCTTTCTCTTTACCGCTCCTATACCAAGAACAAAGATAATTACAGCACAGGAACAGGCCCTTCGGCCCTCCAAGCCTGCGCCGATCCAGATCCTCTCTCTAAACATGTCGCCTATTTTCTAAGCTTCTGTATCTCTTTTCTTCCTACCCATTCATGTATCTGTCTAGATACATCTTAAAAGACGCCATCGTGCCCGCATCTACCACCTCCGCTGGCAACGCGTTCCAGGCACCCACCACCCTCTGCGTAAAGAACTTTCCACGCATATCCCCCCTAAACTTTTCCCCTTTCACTTTGAACTCGTGTCCTCTAGTAATTGAATCCCCCACTCTGGGAAAAAGCCTCTTGCTATCCACCCTGTCTATTCCTCTCATGATTTTGTACACCTCAATCAGGTCCCCCCTCAACCTCCGTCTTTCTAATGAAAATAATCCTAATCTACTCAACCTCTCTTCATAGCTAGCGCCCTCCATACCAGGCAACATCCTGGTGAACCTCCTCTGCACCCTCTCCAAAGCATCCACATCCTTTTGGTAATGTGGCGACCAGAACTGTACGCAGTATTCCAAATGTGGCCGAACCAAAGTCCTATACAACTGTAACATGACCTGCCAACTCTTGTACTCAATACCCCGTCCGATGAAGGAAAGCATGCCGTATGCCTTCTTGACCACTCTATTTACCTGCGTTGCCACCTTCAGGGAACAGTGGACCTGAACACCCAAATCTCTCTGGACATCAATTTTCCCCAGGACTTTTCCATTTACTGTATAGTTCACTCTTGAATTGGATCTTCCAAAATGCATCACCTCGCATTTGCCCTGATTGAACTCCATCTGCCATTTCTCTGCCCAACTCTCCAGTCTATCTATATTCTGCTGTATTCTCTGACAGTCCCCTTCACTATCTGCTACTCCACCAATCTTAGTGTCGTCTGCAAACTTGCTAATCAGTCCACCGATACTTTCCTCCAAATCATTAATGTATATCACAAACAACAGTGGTCCCAGCACGGATCCCTGTGGAACACCACTGGTCCCACGTCTCCATTTTGAGAAACTCCCTTCTACTGCTACTCTCTGTCTCCTGTTGCCCAGCCAGTTCTTTATGCATCTAGCTAGTACACCTTGGACCCCATGCGCCTTCACTTTCTCCATCAGCCTGCCATGGGGAACCTTATCAAACGCCTTACTGAAGTCCATGTATATGACATCGACAGCCCTTCCCTCATCAATCAACTTTGTCACTTCCTCAAAGAATTCTATTAAGTTGGTAAGACATGACCTTCCCTGCACAAAACCATGTTGCCTATCACTGATAAGCCTATTTTCTTCCAAATGGGAATAGATCCTATCCCTCAGTATCTTCTCCAGCAGCTTCCCTACCACTGACGTCAGGCTCACCGGTCTATAATTACCTGGATTATCCCTGCTACCCTTCTTAAACAAGGGGACAACATTAGCAATTCTCCAGTCCTCCGGGACCTCACCCGTGTTTAAGGATGCTGCAAAGATATCTGTTAAGGCCCCAGCTATTTCCTCTCTCGCTTCCCTCAGTAACCTGGGATAGATCCCATCCGGACCTGGGGACTTGTCCACCTTAATGCCCTTTAGAATACCCAACACTTCCTCCCTCCTTATGCCGACTTGACCTAGTGTAATCAAACATCTGTTCCTAACCTCAACATCCGTCATGTCCCTCTCCTCGGTGAATACCGATGCAAAGTACTCGTTTAGAATCTCACCCATTTTCTCTGAGTCCAAGCATAACATTCCTCCTTTGTCCTTTAGTGGGCCAATCCTTTCTCTAGTTACCCTCTTTCTCCTTATATATGAATATACCCCTCTCTCCTGTTGTCATGCTTCCTATCTTTTCTCCCCTCTCTGGTATTCTGGCCTCCAAAATCCCTACCTCAACCCTACAGCACTTCTTGACCTTCTGCTCTCCTGCTGTCATCCCAGCCTTAACCCTGTTTTTGCCTCTCTGTGCCTCACTTAACATATTCCAAAAAGCCCATTGAGTCACTTGTGTTACGACCGACTGCTCAAGTCGAAGCCCCCAATCAAAATATACGATTCTGATTGTGGTGGGAGAAACGTACCATTGATTCAGTCCCATCCCTCGACAGATCATATAACATATCATTTTATACTTTCCAAATTAAAGAAAAACACAGCCAAATTGTACCATCTATTAACCCCCGAATGAGGCTAACCAAACCAGGTGTCTTTAGATCAACAGATTAACTGTTTAATTAGAAAAACTCAATTCTTAAACGCTACTAAGATATAAACATTTAAAATAGAAACATTAGTGTCCTTGTATATTTACACTCCTGCCAAAGTGAAATCTTCCAATGTGGAATAGTCCAAGGTTGCATGAAGTCCTCACAGCCATCCATTGGGAAAAAAGGTTTTTCAACAGTAGAACAATCCATAGTCTGGTTCAGCAGTTGAAGGGATGCTTTCCTTCTCCAGCGATGAATTCAGAATCAACAACTTGCAGACACTTTTTTAATGAATCAATTCGGCTTTAGAATTTTTGAGGGATAAAAGATTGTCACAGTCTAACTTCCCTTCCTTCATTTTAAATTATCAGAGATCTCTGTTCCGTTCATGCTGGTCCAGCTGTCTGTCTGTTTCTCTGTCAAAATATAGTTTTTCAGCAAGTTTCAAAGGTCATTCGGCAACAATGTATCTCGTGTCCTTGGTCCTGAGTGGCTGTATCCTGGGCAACCAGAATGCACTCTTTGAATCACAGTCTCTGAGTGGCTGTATCCCGGGCAACCAGAATGCACTCTTTGACTCAGTCTCTGCAGCTTGTTGCCTTAAAGCAGTATGGCTCATTTTACAGCACACCGCATTCTTCCCAGAAGAAAAAAACTACAGGATCATAACATCTCCGCCCCTGGCAGAATGAAACACTGTTCCTGAAATGCGTTTCATTACAATGTGTAAAAAATACAAATTGAAAAAAAACGCTAACACAATATTTCCTCGCATTTACAGGTATACACTTTTCTAAAATATTAGCACAACAGCAAAGAGTTCCACTAGAACATTTTCAGCTTTAAATTTTCAAAAGGTTGTCCCAATTAACCCATTTCAAATTTCCCAGCATAGTCTTCCAATTATTTCGTGTTTTCCTTCCGAGTGTCCCTATTGTCTATCACCTCAGCCAGGTGAACTGCACAGCCAGGAGCACTGTCCACTACTGGGTTTACTATTCTCTGAGAAGTTTCTCAAGTACCCCTTAACCTATGTGGCATCACATGACATTGGAAAACCCTGTCCAGTGTAACAGATGTTGATTTTTTTCTTGCCCTGGGGTGTCAAAGGAATTTGACAGCATCCCTCCAACACATCTGACGATTTAAGACATGTTGTGTTGCCCACTCTATCCATACAGTTCTTTATATGAGAAATTGGGTAGGAATCTGCCTTCCTTACCACAGCGACTTTTCAAGAATCTATGCAAGTTTTAGCCGGCCCCACAGGTTTAGACATCAAGACCATCTGCAAATTCCAGCTGTCCTGACTAGGTTCAACTGTGTTGCCCTTCAGCATGCAATGTACTTCTGCTTCCACTTGGACTGGACCTAAGCGACAAGGATGTTGTTTTAAAGGAATGGCTCCTCCTATACCCACATCATGAGTGGCTAAGGTTGTACATCCTGGCTTATCCCTACAAATTTTTTGAAACATTGTGAAAACCCTGGTTAGGACTGCATGCTGTTTTGTATCTAAGTGTAAAAGCCTATTGTTTAATTTTCTTAGCCATTCTGTATTCGCTAATCGGATAGTTGGAGGTTCAGTCTGAGAATTTTCTAGGCCTGCTTCTACCGCATCCTCACTATCCTTTTCCTTCTCAACAGTCCCAATTACTTGACATACCTGTATTGGCTTGTCCTCCTCTCTGCAGTAATATTGTTTGAGCATATTAATGTGACAGAACCGGTTCTGCTTCCAGCGATCAGGGTGTGAATCAAGTAATCTACCTTACCCACCCTTTCGATCACTCTATATGGGCCACTGAACCGTGCTTTTAATGGTTTTCCCTGTGATGGTAACAACACTTATACTTCATCCCCTGATTTTATGGTTGGTTGTGGTTTTCCTGCCATTTGACAGGTCTGACATCCTTTGTAAGACCTGGCCAGTAATAATGTTTGCTTATGTGTAATTCAGTCTTCCAAATTCCCTTGTCTTGCAAAAGGAATGTCATGTGCTAACCTTAATAATCCTTGTTGATATTTAGGTGGTACCACTATCTGCTCAAAAACTGTTCAGTCTTCGTTGGCAGGTCTATGAGGTGGTCTCCATTTCCTCCTCAAAACCCTGTTTGCCATATAATAGTCTTCCAGAACTCCTTTCACCTCAGCTTCTGACAGAGCCATCTGTGCTATTCGGTATATCTCTGGATCAGCTTGCTGTGCTGCAATGATAGACGATCTGTTAAACATCTCATTTGGATTATCTAAATCCCCAAATAAGGTTTCAGGTACTTGGCTAACTATTTGTGGTGCCCCTTTTACCTCCGACAATGGATCCTGTTTAGCCATTGCTTGGGTAACTACACACACAGGAAATATTCCTGGAACTTGTTCCTGTAAATGCTCCATTTCCTTAGTTTCACGTGGTTCCTCTGTAACTATAGGAGAAACTGATATTTTTGATCCAGCCAAATCACTTCCTAGGAGTAGATCAATTCCCTTTACTGGTAAACTGTGGACAACACCTACAGTTACTATCCCAGATATTAAGTCACTCTCCAAGCTTACTATATACAAAGGTATGGGTATACACTCCCCGCCAATTCCATTAACTAAAACTTCAGCGTTCAAGGGACTCCCTGGTGGAAACCTCATATCTTTCCCCAGCAAGAGAGTTTGGGTTGCTTTTGTGTCCCTGAGTATAATGATAGGTTTTCCTCGCAATTTCCAGCACTCTGAACGAAGATGACCCGTTTTGTTGCAATGATAACACTTTGACTTGCGAACCTCACTTCTACCCTCAGCACCTTCCTTTCTGACCTGAGGAGGTGATCCTGGGGCATTCCCAGGGTGTTCCTTCTTGTCCCTGGCTACTTGCCTTCATTTCACTCTCCCACTTTCTATCCTACTCGGGTTTATGGGGGTGATGGACAAAATGGGTTGGCTTATTCACAAGCTCAAAATCATCAGCAATCTCTGCTACTTGCCTGGTTCAGGTTATCGATATGAGTTCTCACTACTGAAGGAATGCAGTTTTTAAACTCTTCTAAGAGAACCAATTCTCGAAGGTTCTCATATGTTGTTTCTATTCTTAATGCCCGTATCCGACGGTCAAAAGTAATTTGCTTCACCCTCTCAAATTCTAAATATGTCTGCCCAGCCAATCTCCGTAGGTTCCTAAACTTCTAACGGTAAGCTTCAGGGACTAACTCATACACAGCAAGAATGGCCTTTTTGGCCATCTCATAATCTGCAGAAGCCTCTTCAGGAAGCATGGCATAAGCTTCATGAGCTCTGCCTACCAGCGTGCCCTGCATGAGCAATTCCAGCTTTCTTTCGGCCATTTCATCTCTTAGGCTAATTTTTCAAAAGATATGAGAAATGCTTCTACGTCCCTTTCTTCAGACCTAGGAAGAGCCTGTATAATTTTAAACAACTTTTTGCTGGGTCCTGAGCTAGATTCAGATTCTTCCTGATTCGAATTTTCCCTGGATTTAAGACTACTCTTTTGTCTTAGTTCCATCTCTTTTAACTTAAATTCCCTCTCTTCTCTTACACTTTCTCTCTGAAATGCTCTCTCTTTCTCCCTTTCATCCAATTCAAGTTTTCTTATTGCTATTGTTTTTTCTTTTTCCATTTCCTCTTTTCCCAATTCAAGTTTTCTTAATTCTTTTCTGTCTCAAGCTTTTTCGTTTCTAACTGAATCCTAGCCAATGCCACTTTTTTTAAAATTCATTCATGGGACGTGGGCGACCCTGACCAGGCCAACATTTATTGCCCATCCCTAATTGCCCTTGAGAAGGTGGTGGTGAGCTGCCTTCTTGAACTGCTGCAGTCCATTTGGGTAGGTATACCCACAGTGCTGTTAGGAAGGGAGTTCCAGGACTTTGACCCAGCGACAGTGAAGGAACGGCAATATAGTTCCAAGTCAGGATGGTGTGTGACTTGGAGGGGAACTTGCAGGTGCTGGTGTTCCCATGTATTTGCTGCTCTGGTCCTTCTAGTTGGTAGAGGTCGCGGGTTTGGAAGGTGCTGTCTGAGGAGCCTTGGTGCATTGCTGCAGTGCATCTTGTAGATGGTACACACTGCTGCCACTGTGCGTCACTCTTGGACCTACTACTTTCTTGTCTCTTGTATTCCCTTTCTTGTTCCTCCTTCAGCTTCATCATCATCATCATCTTCTACTGATTCCAGATGTTCGGCTATTATGTCAATTATCTCTGCTTTTTTGGCACCTGATTCCAATTCCAACCCCAATTTCACTGTCAATTATTTGAATTTGTTCTTAATTAAAGTTATCAAGCCACTCAGGGAAACATTCTGCTCTCCCAAAAACTCTGCTCCAACCATTAATGTCATTACTGTACCTTATTATACAAGAGACCTGGTTCTTTTATTTCTTTGTAATTGGTGTTAGATTTAGATCCCAACGATTGAGTTTCCAATTGCTATGGTCCCAAATGTGAGAAAAATATCATGCCAAACGCAGATCCCCAATTTAAATGTATTATCCCAGAAACGAGTAATAAATATGATTCCAAATGTTTGTCCTCCATATTAGTCTGATTCTTATCCCAGGCGTCAGTCACTGAATTAAATATGATTCAATCTTGAGCGAGCCCCCAATTAATATGATTCAATCTTGTGGATGAGGTCCCAATTAATATGATTCAAATCCCGGATGAGAAATCCAATTAGTATGTTAGGACCGACCGCTCAAGTCGAAGCCCCCAATCAAAATATACGATTCTGATTGTGGTGGGAGAAATGCACTGTTGATTCCGTCCCGTCCCGTCCCGCTACAGATCGCCTAACATATAATTTTAAACTTTCCAAATTAAGGAAAGACCCAGCCAAATTGTAACATCTATTAACCTCTGAATGAGGCTAACCAAATCAGGTGTCTTTAGAACAACAAACTAACTGTTTAATTAGAAAAACTCAATTCTTAAACACTACTAAGATATAAACAACATTTAAAACAGAAACATTAGTGTCCTTGCATATTTACACTCCTGCCGAAGTGAAATCTTCCAATGTGGAATTGTCCAAGGTTGCTTGAAGTCCTCACAGCTGTCCGATGGGGGGGAAAAAAGGTTTTTCAACAGTAAAACAGTCCATAGTCTGGTTCAGCAGTTAAAGGGATACTTTCCTTCTCCAGCAATGAATTCAGTAATCAACAACTTGCAGACACTTTTTTAATGAATTTGGCTTCAGAATTTTTGAGGGATAAAAGATCATCACAGTCTAACCTCCCTTCCTGCAGTTTAAATTATTGGAGATCTCTGTTCCATTCATGCTGGTCCAGCTGTCTGTCTGTTTCTCTGTCAAAAAACAGTTTTTCAGCAAGTTTCAAAGGTCAATCGGCAACAATGTATCTTGCGTCCTTGGTCCTGAGTGACTGTATCCCGGACAACAAGAACGCATTCTTTGGCTCAGTCTCTGGAACTTGTTGCCTTAAAACAGTATGGCTCCTTTTACAGTCTTAAATGCACACTGCATTCTTCCTGGAAAAAAAAACTACAGGATCATAACACTTGTCACTGCCTCCTTCCAAGTAGCAACCCTAACTGCACCATCCTGCTTTCTCGCAGGCTTTCTCACCAGCATAACTGCTGGGGCTAATCTTGCCAATCTCCTCCCCATCCAATTTGCCCCTCCCAGTGCTGACCCTGTGGATCTGCCAACAGATCAGCTATAAATGCCGCTCTCCTCATCTCATTCTCGAATGTCCATTCACTTGTGAACAAGGCCTCTGTCATCATAAGCACACTGTGGATGATTGCATCGATGTCATGCCTTAACAGAAACCTGGCTGAGTGAGAGGTGATGACGCATTTTCCTAAAAGAAGCCTTCCCGTCTGAATATACCTTTCACCACCTGCACTGCCCAGACCGTTGCGGTAGTGGTGTGGCTGTTATAATTAATTCACACCTTCTCTGGCACTTTCTTCTCCTTTGAGCATCTCACTTTGTTCCACTCATCTTGCATCTCATTTAAAATCCTTGTTCTCTACAGCCCATCCTAATTACATTAAAAAAAAATTACCGAGCTATCTTCACTGCTTTCTTCCCTCAGCTTCTGCATGCAGCGATTTCTCATCCTCGGTGATTTTGACATTGATTTCAATTCATCATGTTCTCTCTGTTCCATTTCACTGCCCGCTTATCTTCCCTAATCTTTCTCTCCAATGTAAACTCTCCAACCATCACGACCATCCCCTTGACCTTACTGTCTCTCGAAGCCTCGCTACTCCCATTGTATCAATCACAGATAAGGCCATCTCTGATCACTTCCTTGTTATGCTTTCCAGCCACATCTCCCTTCCCCTTCCAAACCCTACTTCCTCTGTATCCGCCCCGGAAAAAACTTTCTCTCTATTCTCTTTCAAAATCTCAACTGCCTAACCTTTGACCTTCATGACATTCCTGTAGCTCCCAATCTCTCAAAAATATCAGGCGGCACAGTGGCGCAGTGCTTAGCACCGCAGCCTCACAGCTCCAGGGACCTGGGTTCAATTCTGGGTACTGCCTGTGTGGAGTTTGCAAGTTCTCCCTGTGACTGCGTGGGTTTCCTCCGGGTGCTCCGGTTTCCTCCCACAGCCAAAGACTTGCAGGTTGATAGGTAAATTGGCCATTGTAAATTGCCCCTAGTGTAGGTAGGTGGTAGGGAATATGGGATTACTGTAGGGTTAGTATAAATGGGTGATTGTTGGTTGGCACAGACTCGGTGGGCCGAATGGCCTGTTTCAGTGCTGCATCTCTAAATAAATAAATAAAACACCCAACACCTTTGATGCCTCAGTTCCCATTAAAACCATTACTCTCTCTGGCCAGTTCCCAGTATGGCTCTCGTCTCCGCTCCCTTAAGTTTACGGGAAGCAGACTTGAACAGCTAAGTTGGACAACTGGTTTAGCCAGATCTGGCTGGACCACATAAAGCTCCATTGGGTCCTGCTCTTGTATGGCATAACTGCTTACTATTTCCAGGATCATTCTGGAATGCAAAGATAACTCCCAACTTCTTTTCTCTACTGCAAACCATCTTCTTGAACCCCTCTCCTTTGTCTCCTCCACCGTCACCATCAACAACAAGTGTGAGGAGCTCACAGACTTTTTTTGTTACTAAGCTCCTCTGTCGCTTCCCTCCCTTCCACTAACCCACCTGGCCAAACCTCCTCTAAAGTTCCTCCCTGCCCTGGCCCTACATTCACATCTTTCTGTAGTTTCTCTTCTATCTCCCCTCACATCCTCTCTGAGCTCATCTTGTTCATGAGACCCACCTCCTGTTCCCTTGATCATTTTCCCACTAAATTGCTGATCACCCAGCTTTCCCTCCTGGTGCCCATGTTAGCTGATATTGTTAACGGTTCCCTCTTGTTGGGTACTGCCCCTTCTGGTCGACATCACCCCCTCCTCAAAAAGCCTACCCTTGACCGTACCATCCCTGCAAACTATTGCCCCATCTCCAACCTCCCTTTCCTCTCTAAGGTCCTTGAATGTGTTGTTGCCTGTGCCTATCTTTCCCAGAACTCCATGTTTGAATCCCTCCAATCAGGTTTCCGCCCTTGCCATAGTACTGAAACGGCTCTTATTAAAATCACAAATGACATCCTATGTGACTGTGATAAAGGTAAACTAATCCTCCTTGCTCACCTTGATCTGTCTGTAGCTTTTGACACAGTATCACTTGCAATAGCTTCTCTTACTGCTCCCACAATGTTACCTCTGGTGTCTCCCAAGGAACTATCCTTCCCCCTTCAGCCCCTTTTATTTCTCATCTACACGCTGACAACATCCAAAAACACAGCTTCAGTTTCCACATGTACACTGATGACTCCCAACTCTACCTGACCACCACCTCTCTCAACTTCTCCAATGTCTCTAAATTATCAAACTGCTAATCTGACATCCAGTACTGGATGAGTCGAAATTTTCTCCAACCACATATTAGGAAGACTAAAGTCATTGTCTTCGGCCCCCACTACAAACGCCACTCCCTTGCCACCAACTGCATCCCTTTGCCTGGCAATAGTCTGAGATTAAACGAGGCCGGTTGCCACCTTGGTGTCATATTTGATCCTGAGATGAGCTTCCGTCCACATATCCATGCCATCTCTAAGACCACCTCCATAGTGTTGCCCAACTCCTCCCCTGCCTCAGCTCATCTGGCTGCTGAAATCCTCATCCATACTTTTGTTACCTCTAAACGTGACTATTCCAATGCACTCTTGGACGGCCTCCCACGTTCTACTCTCCTAAACTTGAGGTCACCCAGAGATCTGATGCCCGTGCCTTACTCAAATCAAGTCCTGTTCACCCATCATCCCTGTGCTCACTGAACTGCATTGGCTCCCAGTTAAATAACACCTCAATACTAAAATTGTTGCAACCAGGTGAGAAAGGTGTCTAGGGTTCCCTTTCAGCCTTCACCTGGCCTTACTGTAACAGGGTTTAATTTTAAACACACTGTGTTTTTAGCTCCCCCTTGGTGAATCCTTGTTCACTGCTTTCCAATTATAAGGCAAAGAAACCAGCATAAACAGGCTTTCTTCGGTTTAAAGCAGAAATGTTGAAACTTATTAAACTTAAACTCTAATTCGGTTAACGCCTAAGGATACACGACACACCCACGCTAGCATGTATACGCGATACACACATGCAAATAGAGGCAGAAAAGAGCAGAAGAAAAAATAAAGTGGAAAAGTTTGAGGCAATATCTGAAGAGTGGTTGTTACAGTTCTTCGAGCTCACTGTAGAGTCCTTGATTGTAGGTAGATCTTGCTTTTCGTTGGGGCCCAGTATTCTTCTTAAACCTTGTTTGCTGTAGGAGGCTTTTCTCTCTTGGGGTTCATGTGTCTTCAGTGGATTCAGAGGCTTGTGAGAAAGAGATGGGAGCAGACAGGAAAGAGATCTTCTCAGTCCAGGAGCAAACAGACTTTCTGCCCAGTTTGTACAAATTCGAAAAACTCAGGTTGCCCAGCAGGTTAGTCATGTGACTAGCTGGTTTGTACATGTCCATTTGTGTATTTGGCCATCTTAGCAGTCAACCTGGAATGTGAGCTCCCCCACCTTCAACGTCTGGTGATCAAAAGTCCATTGTGGCTTGAATGTGTCAGGGAATGGCTGCTTTGTCCTTCCAAACACTTGTTTGTTAATATGTAAATGTCTTTCCAGCCACGGCTGATCTGTTTAACAACTCCTTTCTTCACTCCAAAAATGGTTTAAAAACCAATATTCATGACAAAATTAATATGCCTCATTCTTGGCAGGTGGGGGCCTAGCATGGCAAAATGCTCATCATGGTTTTCAAATCTATCCATGGCCTCACCCCTCCCTATCTCTGTAATCTCTTCCAATGCTCCGAGATATCACCACTCCTCTAATTCTGGCCTCTTGAGCATCTGATTTTAATTGCTCCACTATTGGCAGCCGTTCTTTCAGCTGCCAGAACCCCAAGCTCTGGTATTCCCTCCCTAAATCTCTCTGTCTTTCCTTCTCTCACCTCCTTTATAACACTCCAAGTTTTTGGTCATCTGCCCTAATGTCACCTTATGTAGCTTGGTGTCAAACTTTGTTTTATTGTGCTACTGTGAACTGCCTTGGGACATTTTACTCTATTAAAGGTGCTACATAAATGCAAATTGTTGTTTTTGTTTCTTCTCACCTTTTTATTTTCTCCATGGTGTTCTGAAACTCGTTTTAATAGTATATATATATTCTGCACATTTACACTCATCTTTTTAAAAATATCTTACCATTCCTCTCTCTCTTTCTAGCCCCTACAGCTCTCTCTTTCTCTAGTCACCATCTCTTTCTCTGTGTCTTTAACCGCCAGCTGTCTCGCTAATGTTCTTTCTCTAGCTCCCACCTTTCTTGCTCGTGCTTTCTCCCTAGCCCCCACCTCTCTCACTCAGCCTCTTTCTCTTTGGCTCTCACCTCTCTCAATCTCTAGCTTATTCTAGCATATGGGTGGGAGAATAATCTGGTGGTGCTTGATGTCTGCTCCTAAATCTGCTTCCAAATCTCTTAAATTCCTTTGTGAACTTTAGGTCTTTCCTTTCAGAGAACATTGGAGTCCAGTGGTCCATAATGTTCAGTTGGTCCATAGTATTTTCCAGTCTTTACAAAATGCCACCTAACCCAAGTACCTGGTAGGCAACAAAACCTCTGAGACTCTCAGTCTGGAGTACAAAACATATAAGGCAGTGGTTACCACCAGGTTGTGCTGGCTTTTTCAGCACAATTCGGCTAAAATCGGCCAAACCAGTGCCAAAGATTGTGGAATGTTTAGCGCAAATTACATTCAGCACCAACTGAGTTTCCATGATCTTTGGCAGTGGTTTAAAAAACACCGTGCTGGAAGCAGGCTGCACACACAAAACTGGCCAGACCCCCAGATCAAAATAATCAGCATGGCGAGTTTCTGTTAATTACACCTATTTGTGTCCCTTCAAGGCACCTCTTAAAATTAAGCTTTTTTGAGGTGCAAAAGCATTAAGAGGCACCTTTTGCTTTTTTTTCAGTTTTACTAAGAAACTGGCTACTGTACACCAATGTATCTAGTAAATGGTTCCTTTTTTTTAAGTCATTAAAAATCAGATTACTCGCAAGTGGTGGACTAGACTGATTAAAAATGTTTATATTATGTGATAAACCCATGCTCAGCTAAATTAATAGAACTGTGGCAGGTTATCACTCCTAAATATATCAAGGAATATTTTTTAATGCAATCATTTTTTAAAATAAAAAATGACATTCCAAACCACTGCCCGATTGCACTGGATCATGGCGGATTTTACATTGGGTGATACACAAATTAGTTTGAGCAGACACTTGAGCAAAAAGCACGTGGTAAAACAAGTGCTATTTTAAGCCCAATTGGCGCCCCAGATCTGCAATTGTGCCCAAAGTGAAAACTCTTGACCATAATGTCCACCACTCTAACAAGTCAGGCAGAACTTGAGCATTTCTCACTGAATTGCTAATCTCCCTCATTCAGCTATCTCATGTTTTTTGGTGCCTTGCAATCCATTCGATTCTCTTGATTCATCGCCCTCCCCACAGGAAGCCAGTGCTGCAAACTTGTTGGACAGGATAATATCCTCTGGGAATTCTTGTTCCAGCCTGTCCCTCTTCCCTTTCTCTGACCTGTGGATGGTCACCACTTTTTCTAGTACCACTACCAGCTCTCTATCTCTCAGCAAGATGATCACTTTTCAAACTCACACTCCAAAAACTTCTCTCCCTCTCTAACCTGTCAGACTTTCTTCAACTCCACCTCAGTTTCTGAGATCTTGAACTCAAGTAACGTCAGTTGGTGATACTTCCTGCAGATGTGTTTGTTTAAGTTAATGTCAGCTACTCAAGGTTCCCACATCCTGCAGGAATCCACACATTACTGTCCTTTCCTGTGCTATTAAATATCAGTTATTTTTTCATTTAAGTTCTTTATCTACTTAAACTTCATTTAACCTGCTCTGCTCCTCCTTGTCCTTCTGCTCTGAATACCATTCAAGCTAAATCCCTCCTTCAGACGTATTGTCCTCACTCTATACATATACTCAAGCTGGTGCATTTTCACTGCTGCATCAATTTTGATGCTCCTACCACATTTGGTCACAAACCAGTTTCAGCTAATCAGTCAGCCCACATACATAATATATTCATTAACACCGAGCCAATGAATGATGATCTAACTACCAATTTATTACCCATTGTATAAGGTTAAAGTTCAATTAAGAGGGAATTCAAACCACAACTACTTGTGTCAAGTCACTACTGAACTCCTAGTTGAGCCAAAATCCCATTTTATAAGTATTGTTCTCATTTTATTCCTGCTTCACTCCACGGTGCAGTCTGTACTCAAATGATGATGCTCGAATAAGAAACTTGCAATATACATTGTAAATTTAATATATGACAAATCAATCTCCCATGGTGTTGTACAGGTGGAATCAAAGCCAAGTGTAGACTTCAGACAAAGTTTCGCTAGATTACAACTGTGACTACATTTAAAAAGTATTTCTCCAACTGTGAAGTGCTTGAGGTGTCCTGCGGTCATGAACAGGGCAATACAAAAAGAAGTAATTTATTTGTTTAAATGGGATTAGAGAGTAGGAATAATGGGACCATGCCATTCAGACATAGTTGACTGCCTACTTTGAAGTCATACATCTGCCTATGTCCACATTTATAATGGAAATAATCCATGTAAACTTGTCACGCTGTAGTTATGCCCTTCTCCCAGCAGTGGCACTGCAATATCTCCACTGGGTGAGGGCGTTATTGCAGTTTTACAAGTTTACTTATGTGGTTTCCCTTATAAATGTGGACATACAAATTTATAATGTAAAAAGTTCACAGGAACTGCATGCAGATATAAGATTTTTAATATATTTAGACATATGTCTAAATATGTCGACATATGTAGGTGTAGGCAGGTAGTGCAGGAGTCCCCTGTGGCCATCCTCCTCTCAAATAGATATACCACTTTGGATACTGTTGGGAGGCATGACCTCCCAGGGGAAAGCAGCAACAGCCAAGTTCGTGGCACCACGGAAGGCTCTGCTGCACAGCAGGGGAGGAAAAGGGTTGGAAGAGCGATAGTGATAGGGGATTCTATCGTAAGGGATACAGATAGGCGTTTCTGTGGCCACAAATGAGACTCCACGATGGTTTGTTGCCTCCCTGGTGCTAGGATCAAGGATGTCTCGGAGCGGCTGCAGGACATTCTGAAAGGGGAGGGTGAGCAGCCAGAGGTCCATATTGGTACTAACGACATAGGCAGGAAAAGAGGTCCTGCAAAGTGAATATAGGGAGTTAGGCAGAAGGTTAAAAAGCAGGGCCTCTAGGGTTGTAATCTCAGGATTACTTCCTGTGCCACGTGCTAGTGAGGATAGGAATAGTAGGATGAGGCAAATGAATGCATGGCTGAAGAGCTGTTGTAGGCGGGAGGGCTTCAGCTACTTGGATCATTGGGATCTCTTCTGGTGCAGAGGTGACCTGTACAAGAAGGACGGGTTACATCTAAACTGGAGGGGGACCAATATAGGGAGGGTTTAAAATAGTCGTGCAGGGGGGTGGGACCCAAAGTAGTAGTCTCTCAGATGAGGCAAATGTAGAGATTAAAGCATGCAAGTCCAGTAGGCAGGCCGGGCAGGGGCAGGACAGGGATCATGGAAGGTCTGGTAGGCTAAACTGCATTTACTTTAATGCAAAAAGCCTTACAGGTAAGGCAGATGAACTCAGAGCATGGATCGGGACAAGGGATTGTGATATTATAGCTATTACGGAAACGTGGTTGAGGGATGGGCAGGACTGGCAGCTCAATGTTCCGGGGTACCGATCTTTCCGGCGCGACAGAGGTGGAGGTAAGAGAGGAGGGGGAGTTGCACTATTGAATAGGGAGGACATCACGGCAGTACTTAGAGAGGATATCCCGGGGGGAATGTCCAGCAAGGCCATATGGGTAGAACTTAGAAATAAGAAAGGGGTGATCACTTTGATGGGATTATACTATAGGCCCCCCCCCCCCCAATAGTCAGAGGGAAGTGGAGGAGCATATATGTAGGGAAATCACAGATAGGGTAGGAATTATAGGGTTGTAATAGTAGGTGATTTTAACTTCCCTAATATTGACTGGGACTGCCTTAGTGCTAAGGGATCAGATGGGGAAGACTTTGTTAATTGCGTCCAGGATAGTTTTCTGAAGCAGTAAGTGGATAGCCCTACTAGAGAAGGGGCTACATTCGACCTCCTCTTAGGAAATGAGGATGGGCAGGTGGTTGATGTGTCAGTGGGGGAGCAAAGAACAAAGAACAGTACAGCACAGGAACAGGCCATTCGGCCCTCCAAGCCTGCGCCGATCTTGATGCCTGCCTAAACTAACACCTTCTGCACTTCCGGGGCCCATATCCCTCTATTCTCTTCCTATTCATATATTTGTCAAGATGTCTCTTAAACGTCGCTATCGTATCTGCTTCCACCACCTCCCCTGGCAGCAAGTTCCAGGCACTCACGACCCTCTGTGTAAAAAAATTGCCTCGCACATCCCCTCTAAACTTTGCCCCTCGCACCTTAAACCTATGTCCCCTAGTAACTGACTCTTCCACCCTGGGAAAAAGCTTCTGACTATCCACTCTGTCCATGCCGCTCATAACTTTGTAAACTTCTATCATGTCGCCCCTCCACCTCCGTCGTTCCAGTGAAAACAATCCAAGCTTTTCCAACCTCTCCTCATAGCTAATGCCCTCCAGACCAGGCAACATCCTGGTAAACCTCCTCTGTACCCTCTCCAAAGCCTCCACGTCCTTCTGGAAGTGTGGCGACCAGAATTGCACGCAATATTCTAAGTGTGGCCTAACTAAGGTTCTGTACAGCTGCAACATGACTTGCCAATTTTTATACTCTATGCCCCGACCGATGAAGGCAAGCATGCCGTATGCCTTCTTGACTACCTTATCCACCTGCGTTGCCACTTTCAGTGACCTGTGGACCTGCACGCCCAGATCTCTCTGCCTGTCAATACTCCTAAGGGTTCTGCCATTTACTGTATACCTCCCACCTGCATTAGACCTTCCAAAATGCATTATCTCACATTTGTCCGGATTAAACTCCATCTGCCATTTCTCCGCCCAAGTCTCCAACCGATCTATATCCTGCTGTATCCTCTGACAACCCTCATCATTATCCGCAACTCCACCAACCTTTGTGTCGTCCGCAAACTTACTAATCAGACCAGCTACATTTTCCTCCAAATCATTTATGTATACTACAAACAGCAAAGGTCCCAGCACTGATCCCTGTGGAACACCACTAGTCACATCCCTCCATTCAGAAAAACACCCATCCACTGTTACCCTCTGTCTTCTGTGACTGAGCCAGTTCTGTATCCATCTTGCCAGCTCACCTCTGATCCCGTGTGACTTCACCTTTTGCACCAGTCTGCCATGCGGGACCTTGTCAAAAGCTTTACGAAAGTCCATATAGACAACATCCACCGCCCTTCCCTCATCAATCATCTTCGTCACTTCCTCAAAAAACTCAATCAAATTAGTAAGACACGACCTCCCCTTCACAAAACCATGCTGTCTCTCGCGAATAAGTTTGTTTCCAAATGGGAGTAAATCCTGTCCCGAAGAATCCTCTCTAATAGTTTCCCTACCACTGACATAAGGCTCACTGGCCTATAATTTCCTGGATTATCCTTGCCACCCTTCTTAAACAAAGGAACAACATTGGCTATTCGCCAGTCCTCTGGGACCTCACCTGTAGCCAATGAGGATGCAAAGATTTCTGTCAAGGCCCAAGCAATTTCTTCCCTTGCCTCCCTCAGTATTCTAGCGTAGATCCCATCAGGCCCTGGGAACTTATCAACCTTAATGCTTTGCAAGACACCCAACACCTCCTCCTTTTTGATAATGAGATGACTGAGACTATCTGCACTCCCTTCCCTAGGCTCATCATCCACCAAGTCCTTCTCCTTGGTGAATACGGATGCAAAGTACTCACTTAGCACCTCACCCATTTCCTCTGGCTCCACGCACTTTGGGGACCAGTGACCATAACTCTATTAGCTTCAAGATAGTAATAGAAAAGAATAGGACTGGTCCTCAGGTTGAAGACCGAAATTGGGGGAAGGCCTATTTCGATGGCATCAGACAGGAACTCTCAAAAGTTGAATGGGAGAGGCTGTTTACAGGTAAAGGGACGTCTGGCAAGTGGGAGGCTTTTAAAAGTGAGTTAGGAAGAGCTCTGGGCCGGAATGTTCCTGTTAGATGGAAGGGCAAGGCTGGCAAGTTTAGGGAACCTTGGTTGACAAGGGATATTGAGGGTCTGGTCAGGACAAAGAAGGAGGCATACGTCAGGTATAGGCAGCTGGGATTGAGCAAGTCCCTTGAGGCGTATAGGGGATGAAGGACTACACTTAAGAAGGAAATTAGGAGGGTGAAAAGGGGCCAAGAGATTTCCCTGGCAGATAAGATAAAGGAGAATCCTAAAAGATTCTATAAGTATATTAAGAATAAAAGGGTAGCTAGGGAGAGAGTAGGTCCCCTTAAGGATCAGTGTGGTAATCTATGTGTGGAGCCACAGAAAATGGGTGAGGTCTTAAATTAATATTTCTCATCTGTATTTACCGTGGAGAAGGTCATGGAATCTAGTGAGTTCAAGGGAGGGAACAGCGATATCCTGGAGCATATCAACATTACAAAGGAGGAGGTGTTGGAGGTTTTGAAGCGCATTAAGGTGGATAAATCCCCAGGGCCTGACCAGGTGTATCCTAGGATGCTATGGGAAGCAAGGGAGGAGATTGCTGGGGCCCTGGCAGAGATTCTGAGAGACAGGATTTATATGCATCTGGAAAGGCATGGTCTGATTAGGGATAGTCAGCATGGCTTTGTGCGTGGGAAATCATGTCTCACGAATTTGATTGAGTTTTTCGAGGAGGTGACCAAGAGAATTGATGAAGGCAGAGCGATGGACGTTGTCTACATGGACTTTAGCAAGGTCTTTGACAAGGTCCCGCATGGTAGGCTGGTCCAAAAGGTTCGAACACATGGGATCCAGGGTGAGCTAGCAAATTGAATACAAAATTGGCTTGGTGATAGGAGGCAGAGGGTGGTAGTGGAGGGTTGTTTTTCAGATTGGAGGCCGGTGACCAGTGGTGTGCCACAGGGATCAGTGCTGGGCCCTCTGTTGTTTGTCATATATATTAATGACTTGGGTGTGAATGTAAGGGGCATGATTAGTAAGTTTGCAGATGACACCAAAATTGGTGGGATAGTGGACAGTGAAGAAGGTTGTCTAAGGTTACAACTGGATATAGATCAACTGGGAAAGTGGGCAAGGGATTGGCAAATGGAATTTAATGCAGACAAGTGTGAAGTGATGCATTTTGGGACATTAAACCAGGGCTGGATATATACAGTGAATGGTAGGGCCCTGGGGAGTGTTGTTGAGCAGAGAGACCTTGGGGTGCAAGTACATCATTCCCTGAATGTGGCAACACAGGTAGACAGGGTGGTGAAGAAGGCATATGGCATGCTTGCCTTCATCGGCCGAGGCACTGAGTACAAGAGTTGGGACGTCATGTTACAGTTGTACATGACGTTGGTTCGGCCGCATTTGGAGTACAGTGTGCAGTTCTGGTCGCCGCACTACAGGAAAGATGTGGTTAAGCTAGAGAGGGTGCAGAAAAGATTCACAAGGATGTTGCCTGGTTTGGAGGGCCTGAGTTATAAAGAGAGATTGGATAGGCTAGGTCTGTTTTCCTTGGAGTGAAGGAGGCTGAGAGGGGACATGTTAGAGGTGTATAAAATTATGAGAGGCATAGATAGGGTAGATAGCCAGAGTCTGTTTCTCATGGTAGGGGTGACTAAAACTAGAGGGCATAGATTTAAGGTGAGAGGGAGGAGGTTTAAAGGGGATCAAATTTTTCACATCAAGAATAGTGGATATCTGGAATCAGCTGCCAGAGGAGGTGGTGGAGGCAGGAACAGTAGCAACATTTAAGAGGCATCTGGACAAGCACTTAAATGAGCAAGGCATAGAGGGATATGGAATTAACGCAGGCAGGTGGGATTAGTATAGATAGGCATTATGGTCGGCATGGACGCGGTGGGCCGAAGGGCCTGTTTCTATGCTGTACGACTCTATGACGGTATACTGCCAAAAGTGCAAACAAAATTTACTGGAATTATATCAGAAATGAAAGGGTACAACTGGCAGGGAAGTCTGGAGCTTTATTCCCTGGAAAAGACTGAGAGGTGCCCTGAGAGATCTTCAAAATTACGAAGATGTACAATAGGGTAGACATAGAGATGGTTCCAGTTGTGGGAGAATCCAAAATTAGGGATCACAAGTATACAAGCCATTAGTAAATCCAACAAGGAATTCAGGAGAAATTTCTTTCTCCAGAGAATGGTGAGAATGTGGAACTCACTATCCCATGGAGTGATAAAGATGAATAGCATATATACATTTAAGGGGAGGCTAGTTAAGTACCCCTTTCCTATCCTGAGTGGCGTGAAACAGGGCTGTGTTCTCGCACCCACACTTTTTGGGATTTTCTTCTCCCTGCTGCTTTCACATGCGTTCAAGTTTTCTGAAGAAGGAATTTTCCTCCACACAAGATCAGGGGGAAGGTTGTTCAACCTTGCCCGTCTAAGAGCAAAGTCCAAAGTACGGAAAGTCCTCATCAGGGAACTCCTCTTTGCTGATGATGCTGCTTTCACATCTCACACTGAAGAGTGCCTGCAGGTGTCTCATCGACAGGTTTGCGGCTGCCTGCAATGAATTTGGCCTAACCATCAGCCTCAAGAAAACGAACATCATGGGGCAGGACGTCAGAAATGCTCCATCCATCAATATTGGCAACCACGCTCTGGAAGTGGTTCAAGAGTTCACCTACCTCGGCTCAACTATCACCAGTAACCTGTGTCTAGATGCAGAAATCAACAAGCGCATGGGAAAGGCTTCCACTGCTATGTCCAGACTGGCCAAGAGAGTGTGGGAAAATGACACACTGACACGGAACACAAAAGTCCAAGTGTATCAAGCCTGTGTCCTCAGTACCTTGCTCTATGGCAGCGAGGCCTGGACAACGTATGTCAGCCAAGAGCGACGTCTCAATTCATTCCATCTTCGCTGCCTCCGGAGAATACTTGGCATCAGGTGGCAGGACCGTATCTCCAACACAGAAGTCCTCGAGGCGGCCAACATCCCCAGCTTATACACACTACTGAGTCAGCGGCGCTTGAGATGGCTTGGCCATGTGAGCCACATGGAAGGTGGCAGGATCCCCAAAGACACATTGTACAGCGAGCTTGCCACTGGTATCAGACCCACTGGCCATCCATGTCTCCGCTTTAAAGACGTCTGCAAACGCGACATGAAGTCCTGTGACATTGATCACAAGTCGTGGGAGTCAGTTGCCAGCGTTCGCCAGAGCTGGCGGGCAGCCATAAAGGCGGGGCTAAAGTGTGGCGAGTCGAAGAGACTTAGCAGTTGGCAGGAAAAAAGACAAAAACGCAAGGGGAGAGCCAACTGTGTAACAGCCCCGACGAATAAACTTTTCTGCAGCACCTGTGGAAGAGTCTGTCACTCTAGTATTGGCCTTTATAGCCACTCCAGGCGCTGCTCCACACACCACTGACCACCTCCATGCGCTTACCCATTGTCTCTCGAGATAAGGAGGCCAAAGAAAGAAAGTTAAGTACAATTGGAGAAAGGAAGAGAAGGACAGATTGATAGAGTAGGATTAAGTAAATACAGGAGGCAGCTTGTGTGGACCAGTTGGGCCAGGTGGCCTGTTTCTGTGCTGTAAATTCTATGTAATATCTATTGAATCCATTTGCTTTCAGATGCTTTTTGTTTCCACTTATCCAAATAGAGCACGAGATAGAAATGGCAGCCGTGCTCCATTCGAATACAAAAAAAATTCTCCTTAATCGGTGATATACAAACATTTAAATAGGAAGCCAACAGTAGTTTAAAAATGAAGTCATCACAAAGAGCTATGATAAACATAATTTGTTGGCTTTTCTATTTCTGTTTAACCAATGAGTGAGAACGAAATTATTGGATGGGGATCAAGTACTGGACTGAAGTAAGGACTGAGCTGAACTAAATGAGATAGATTAATCCAAATTTTTCTCTGGTTGGTTGGAGATTCCAAGTACTGTTCTTCATCAACTTTAAATTTATGCAACTGAAAATGCTTTGCTTCACATCAAAGCTGGATCTGTAGTTGCCACCAGGAGGATCAGGCAGAGCCATCAGGAAGAATTTTCGGGTCTTGCCGAGGTCGGGAATGGAGGTGACCGGGGCCCGAAAATACCAGCGGGCCGGGGTGCTGGTTTCCCGACCTCATTCCTGGTGCTGGCAATTTTTCCAAAGGTAGGTTCAGGGCCTAGCAGGGCTGCCCATCCCCATGAGGCAGGCAGCCAATTAGGTTCATTAAGAGCCTTGTTAAGAGCAACGAAAGGAAGCCAATTGGGATTTTCAAGTCAGCCTCCAGTTTCTCAATGCAACGGGTGGAAGTTTAACCTCCTGGAGGCGAGTACCTAGCAACAGGCCGGGTGCGGTGGGGAGACGGCGCAGTGCTCCAGGTAGGCCTACAGGCCTTCCCTACCTGCCTGGGTGAGGGTGCAGCCAAAGGCTGCCCAGTGGAGGGATTCCTCCACCACAGCGGTGGCCTGGCTGCCTTTTCTGTTTTTTTATTGAATTTTTAAAAAAGTTGGACTACACCGTCATGTTGAAGTGCCCTCTCAGTTACTTACCCTTTATTGCAGCCTGCTGCTCCTCTCAAGCTGAAAGGCCTCTGATTGGCCCTCCAGTTTTGAGAGCCCGCCTGCCGCCCTTAATTGGACAGAGAACCTGTCTTCATTAAAATCCCAGGACCCCGCCGTCAGGCTCAAATGGGGGTCAGAAGCTCGCACTATGTGGGAAAGGATCTCACCTGTGATTTTCCTCGAACTGACCAATTAAAAGCCAGAGGGTGGGCTCATCCTCCTTAGGCAGGCTCTTGAAGCTGCAGGGCCAATAGGAGGCCCTCCAGTTTGAAAGCAGTAGCAGGATGTCATGACAGGTAATTGAGGGAGAAGGCCCCGCAAAATGGAGGCACCTCTCTCCAACTTTTTTTAAGTTATGATAGAAAAAGGCCTTTTCAGCGAGGCCACCAATGTGAGGGGGGCAGCCCTTCCACAGAACAGACTGCAGCTGCTGCTGAGCCCAGGCTGGCAGGGAGGGCCTCCAAGCCTTCCTGGAGTGCTGGGTCCCCTCTGGTCTGCCGCCTCCAGCCGGCTGTACTGTCCCCCGTTACCTGCGGACCTGAAAGATGGCTGAAAAATCCCAGTCAGCCTCCAACAATTGGCCTCAATAGGCCTTTAATTAGTTCAGATGGCTACCTGCTGTTTGTGGGCTGGTGTCCCTGCTGCAAAATCCCCATTCCACCTCCGGTAAAATGGCCTGGCGACAGGATGGTGTTGGGGAATGGGCATGCCAGCTGGCGGCGCTATTTGTAGTGCCTGTCCATCTCTATGCCTGCCCCCGGCGGGGCCTAACAATCCTACTTATAATGTCAGTTAATGGCAACTCCTGAAACTCTATCATGTGAATGATGGGGCTTAATCCCGCTGTGCACTATTTTAGCACAAAAGTTAACATGTTTGTGTTAAAATGGTGCAGGCAGGAAATTAATACAACAGTGTTAACCTAACAACAACTCAGAGAGGAAACAAAGCCCGAAAGTTGTGAAGAGGACTTTTATGTAGCACTAAGAGTTACGCACCTCTGCAAAGCGTTCTGTGGTTCTAATACATTGAGAGTTGAGATGGCAAATTTACCATCATTTGCAGAGCATGCTGTTTTTGTATAAAGTATAGAAATGTATTGAACATTCCAGAGTGGCCACATAATGTGGTCAATGGCTCAACAGTCAGAGCTGGCTGCTGCTCCTCCATTGCTCTGTCCTGCAAAGTAACCAACCATTGAAGGCTGCAACGTATGGTAGCTTGAGGCAAAAACCCTGGAGTCATTCAAGAAACAATTGGATGCTGTGATGGGAAACATTACAATCTTGCTGAGATGATGACTAAGTTTGGCTGAGTGGCCTTTCTGATCAGCATTTGCCTGTGGTCTGAAACTGTTACACTGTGATGCACTGGTAGATGAGCAGGGTCCATTTTTCAATGCTGCAGTGAGGCATAATAGAAAAGAAAATCTAGAAATAGAAATAGAAAGGAAAATCTAAGTGTATTTTATAGAAAAACCCACATCGATAATGTTAAACGACCTGCAAAAAAAGAGGCCTGAGCCAATACTCAGATGACTCTATACAAGCTATCATGTATGACTCAAAGATACCTGGTTCACTGGTTAGCTGTGTCTTCTGTAGAAACACCATGGACTGGATTTTCTCATGGGCTTTGGAACTCAACATGGAGGCACCCTCGGAGGTGTGCATTTAAATGACAACTTCTGAGGGGTGAAGTAGTTAGTCCCCTTGGAGGCGAAGGAAATGCCTCTGGGCGAATCGTTTGGGCCGCAGCTGCCACCTTTCTTGCCCGCAGCCCCCTCTTTGGGGCATGGAGCCTCCGGCTCTGATGGCACCACCCCACCCTCCCCCACCCCCCTAAGCCTGCCACAGGGAGGCTGCCTCCATTGCGATGATGGCCTCTGCATGTGGTGTGATGGGGTGGGGGAGGTGGGGGGGGGCTACTCTGCCAGCTGAAAAATGCTGGCGCACCTGCAGAATCGGTTCTAATTGGGTCTGTAATCAGCTTACCTAGCTGTCCACCTTTGTGATGCAGGGAGCCAATCCGGGTCCCTGCTCGCCCATGGGAAACTTCCCCAGCAGCGGGAATATGTTGGGGAGTCATCCTGACATAGCTCCCCACTATTTTTCTAGCCACCCCCACCTCCAAGCCCATCAGCAGGGGTCTGGGAATATTCAGCCCTATGTGTTCAGTGTAGGATACTCACAACCCTTCCCTTGTAGCACAGGCATGTGGACTCAAGAGATAGAGATTAATAATTTTAATTAGTAATCACGTTAATCCAAGTTTGCTGATGATACAAAGTTAGGTGGGAAAGCAAGTGGTAAAGAGAATACAAAGAGGCTGCAAAACAATGTCAACAGGTTAAGTGAATGGGCAAGAACATTGCAGATGGAATATAATGTGGAGAAATAGAAAGTTATCCACTTTGATAGGAAAACAGAAAAGCATTTTTTTTTTAAAATGGTGAGAGACTTGGTATTCAGAGGGATCTGAATGAACTTGTACATGAATCATAGAAATTTAATATGCAGGTACAGCAAGCAATTAGGAAAGCAAATGAGGTTGTAGTATAAGAGTAAAGAAATCTTGCTACAATTGTATAGGGCCTTGGTTAGACAACACCCAAAGTACTGTGAACAGTTTTGGTCTCCTTACCTAAGGATAGATAGACTTATCTTAGATGGAATGTAACAGAGTTTCACGAGACTGATTCCGGAATGATGGATTGTCCTATGAGGAGAGACTGAATGGACTAAGCTTACATTCCATAAAGTTTTGAAGAATGAGAGGTAATCTCATTGAAACATATAAAACCAACATTGATAATATTAAATTACTGAGATTTACATACCTGTAAAAGTAGAAATCTGGGCCAATAATTAGATGGCTCTGAAAGGGCTTGACAGAGTAGATACTGAGAGGATGTATCTCCTGGCGAGGAAGTCTAGAGCTAGGGGGCACAGTCTCCAAATAGAGGATCAGCCATTTAGGACTGAGATGAGGAAAAATGTTTCCACTCAAAGGGTTGTGAACCTTTGGAATTCTGTACCCCAGAAAGTGGATGCTCCGTCATTGAATATATTCAAGTAAGAGACTGATAGATTTTTGGTTACTAATGGAATCAAAGGATATGGGGTTACTGTCGGAACTGAGGTAGAAGATCAGCTGTGATCTTATTGAATGATGGAGCAAGCTTCAGGGGCCAAATGGCCTATTCCTGCTCCTATTTCTTAAGTTCTTATATTCTTCATGTGACCCGTTACATGCAGTTCTCATGAAATAGGTACCAAAAATCCTCACGAACGTGAACTTAATGGACATTTGCAACTGTGTCCTCAAGACTGCTCGAGGTAACCCTATGCAAGATCACGTTGTATTCCTAAAGCGGTTTGGTGTTCCATATCTTTATATGGTTAATCTCATGAGATAGATGTGAGGCTAAAACATAAGCACAATTCTACTATGTAAGGTTAATGCATACGTACGCATGGCTAATACATCAGCAGATGCATGAACCCCATCTCCCCCTATGCTCTTGGTGTTACTACCTGTTAATTGTTCTCTGGAGATTCAGCATCCATGAGTCACTGTACGTATCCTGGATAGCCTTCATTTCTGTATCTCTCCAAAAAATATATTACAGAAAGCCCAATTCTTATTTTACAATCTTTTCTGGTTCTCAGACATGCTGGCGCTAGTCTGGCAATAATAATTCCACACTTGCAACTTCCCTCACCTAATTGCTAATCCCTGCACGTCCATTTTAACCCTTACTACTGCCACAGTTTAATCCACTGCATAACGATAGCTATTTACCTGGTTTATCAACTCTTACATTGTGGTTGAGTGAAAGAACTCACTCTAAGACTAGCAAAAAAATGTCCAAAAGCAGCAAAAGTGATCTCATGGAAAGAGATAACTAAATGCTTTTTTGAAAGGTAGGAAAATGTGGCAGCCAATTTGCACGCGGCAAGTTCCCACAAGTGATAAATGACCAAATAATCTGCATTTGTTGGTGTGAGCTAAGGGACAATTGTTGGGCAGAACACCAGGAAAACTGACTTGCTCTTCTTTGTTTCGTATCATGGGAACTTTTACATCTCCCTGAACGGACCTCAGTTTAACATCTCATCCAAAATTCAATACCTCCAACAATTTGGCATTCCCTTGGGACTGTACTGAAGTAATACACAGTAACAGGAGACATGAAGGAAATGGGCGGCACAGTGGCGCAGTGGTTAGCACCGCAGCCTCACAGCTCCAGGGACCCGGGTTCGATTCTGGGTACTGCCTGTGTGGAGTTTGCAAGTTCTCCCTGTGTCTGCGTGGGTTTCCTCCGGGTACTCCGGTTTCCTCCCACATGCCAAAGACTTGCAGGTTGATAGGCTAATTGGCCATTATAAATTGCCCCTAGTATAGGTAGGTGGTAGGGAAATATATAGGGACAGGTGGGGATGTGGTAGGAATATGGGATTAGTGTTGGATTAGTATAAATGGGTGGTTGATGGTCGGCACAGACTCGGTGGGCCGAAGGGCCTGTTTCAGTGCTGTATCTCTAAACTAAACTAAACTAAACATAAGGTGCCAACTGTGACGAAGTGGTAGCACTCAGAACATTTATGGGTTCAAGCCCCACTTTGGAGACTAGCAGCACATTATCTAGGCTGACATTTCCAGTACAGTACTGACAGGTGCTGTCTTTTGGATGAGAGGTTAAACTAAGAAACACCTGAAGTGCTGTAACCTGCAAGGCCATGGACCAGGTGCTGGAAGGTGGGATTAGATGGGGCAGCTAGTTTTTTCGGCCGGCGCAGACATAATGGGCTGAATGGCCGCCTTCTTTTAGTTTTTTTTTTTGAGATACAGCACTGAAACAGGCCCTTCGGCCCACCGAGTCTGTGCCGACCATCAACCACCCATTTATACTAATCCTACACTAATCCCATATTCCTATCACATCCCCACCTGTCCCTATATATTTCCCTACCACCTACCTATACTAGGGGCAATTTATAATGGCCAATTAACCTATCAACCTGCAAGTCTTTGGCATGTGGGAGGAAACCGGAGCACCCGGAGGAAACCCACGCAGACACAGGGAGAACTTGCAAACTCCGCACAGGCAGTACCCAGAATCGAACCCGGGTCCCTGGAGCTGTGAGGCTGCGGTGCTAACTACTGCGCCACTGTGCCGCCCCGTCTGTGCCATACTTTTTTGATGGTTCTATAAAAGATCCCATGGCACTATTTCAAAGAAGAGCAGAAGAGCTTTTCAAGTCAACATTTATCCCTCAACCAACATTACTAAAAAAAAACAGATTATCTGGTCATTATCACCTTGTTGTTTCTGGGAAATAGCTGTGTGCAAGTTCCCTGCTGTGTTTTCTACATCACAACAATGAACTTTGTTGGCTGTCATGAATTTAAGGATGTCCTTGGACCAAGTCCACAGGGACACAGTGCGCAAACTTCTAGATAAAGGGGGAAAAAAACATTTGACCACAAGTATATCAGGCAGTGGTCCGAACGTAACGTCCCCAAGGCCCTGCGGGAAAAGGAGACGGTGGATCCTGTCAGATGGTTCCTCAAGCAGACTGTCAAACTCATTTGTCAGAATGCCTCGTCGCCAGAACTCTTAAACAAGCACCATGATGTAGCTTGGCTGGTGGTGAGAAGGGGACTTCCCGCCAGATCCTTCCTGTATGCCTGAAGTCTCACCACCTCTGCCACTGCCCTTGAGGTGGCTGCAGGGGGGGGGAAGAGACTATCGCCCACCTCCTTCTGGAATGTGCCTTCGCAAAGCAGATCTGGAATGAGATAGAACATAGAACAGTACAGCACAGTACAGGCCCTTCGGCCCACGATGTTGTGCCGAACCTTTAACCTACTCTAAGATCAAACTACCTACATACCCTTCATTCTACTATCATTCATGTACCTATCCAAGAGTCGCTTAAATGTGCCTAATGTATCTGCTTCTACTACCACCACTGGCAGTGCATTCCACGCAGCCACCACTCTCTGTGTAAAGAACCTACCTCTGACATCTCCCCGAAACCTTCCTCCAATCACCTTAAAATTATGCCCCCTGGTGATAGCCCTTTCCGCCCTGGGAAAAAGTCTCTGGCTATCTACTCTATCTATGCCTCTCATCCTCTTGTATACCTCTATCAAGTCACCTCTCATCCTTCTTCGCTCCAATGAGAAAAGCCCAAGCTCCCTCAACCTTTCTTCATAAGACATGCCCTCCAGTCCAGGCAGCATCCTGGTAAATCTCCTCTGCACCTTCTCTAAAGCTTCCACATCCTTCCTATAATGAGGCGACCAGAACTGAACACAATATTCCAAGTGTGGTCTAACCAGGGCTTTATAGAGCTGCAGCATAACCTCGCGGCTCTTAAACTCAATCCCCCTGTTAATGAAAGCCAACACACCATACGCCTTCTTAACAACCCTATCAACTTGGGTGGCAACTTTGAGGGATCTATGGACATGGACCCCAAGATCCCTCTGTTCCTCCACACTGCCAAGAATCCTGTCTTTAAGCCTGTATTCTGCATTCAAATTCGACCTTCCAAAATGAATCACTTCACACTTTTCCAGGTTGAACTCCATCTGCCACTTCTCAGCCCAGCTCTGCATCCTGTCAATGTCCCGTTGCAACTTACAACAGCCCTCCACACTATCCACAACTCCAGCAA
This sequence comes from Heterodontus francisci, assembly GCF_036365525.1. Classification (NCBI taxonomy): domain Eukaryota; kingdom Metazoa; phylum Chordata; class Chondrichthyes; order Heterodontiformes; family Heterodontidae; genus Heterodontus; species Heterodontus francisci. The sequence goes on along the minus strand of NC_090374.1, from coordinate 182,834,863 downwards.
CCTTTGTGTCATCGGCAAACTTACTAAGCCAGCCTTCCACTTCCTTCTTCCAAGTCATTTATAAAAATCACAAAGAGCAGAGGTCCCAGAACAGATCCCTGCGGAACACCACTGGTCACCGAGCTCCAGGCTGAATACTTTCCATCTACTACCACCCTCTGTCTTCTATGGGCCAGCCAATTCTGTATCCAGACAGCCAAATTTCCCTGCATCCCATGCCTCCTTACTTTCTGAATGAGCCTACCATGGGGAACCTTATCAAACGCCTTGCTAAAATCCATATACACCACATCCACTGCTCTTCCTTCATCAACGTGTTTTATCACATCTTCAAAGAATTCAATAAGGCTTGTGAGGCATGACCTGCCCCTCACAAAGCCATGCTGACTGTCTCTAATCAAACTATGCTTTTCCAAATAATCATAAATCCTGTCTCTCAGATTCCTCTCCAATAATTTGCCCACCACCGACGTAAGACTGACTGGTCTGTAATTCCCAGGGTTATCCCTATTCCCTTTCTTGAACAAGGGAATAACATTTGCCACCCTCCAATCATCTGGTACTACTCCAGTGGACAATGAGGACGCAAAGATCATCGCCAAAGGCGCGGCAATCTCTTCCCTCGCTTCCCGTAATAACCTTGGGTATATCCCGTCTGGCCCCGGGGACTTATCTATCCTCATGTCTTTCAAAATTTCCAGCACATCCTCCTTCTTAACATCAACCTGTTCGAGGATATCAGCCTGTTTCACGCTGTCCTCACAAACGACAAGGTCCCTCTCACTAGTGAATACTGAAGCAAAGTATTCATTTAGGACCTCCCCTACCTCCTCCGACTCCAGGCACAAGTTCCCTCCACTATCCCTGATCGGCTCTACCCTCACTCTGGCCATCCTCTTGTTCCTCACATAAGTGTAGAATGCCTTGGGAATTTCCTTAATCCTACCCGCCAAGACTTTTTCATGTCCCCTTCTAGCTCTCCTAAGTCCATTCTTCAGTTCCTTCCGGGCTACCTTGTAACCCTCTAGAGCCCTGTCTGATCCTTGCTTCCTCAACCTTAAGTAAGCTTCCTTCTTCCTCTTGACTCGCTGTTCCACATCTCTTGTCATCCAAGGTTCCTTCACCCTACCATCCCTTCCTTGCCTCATCGGGACAAACCTATCCAGCAGTCGCAGCAAGTGCTCCCTAAACAACCTCCACATTTCTGTCGTGCATTTCCCTGAGAACATCTGTTCCCAATTTAAGCTCCCCAGTTCCTGCCTAATAGCATTGTAATTCCCCCTCCCCCAATTAAATATTTTCCCATCCCGTCTGCTCCTGTCCCTCTCCATGACTATAGTAAAGGTCAGGGAGTTGTGATCACTATGACCGAAATGCTCTCCCACCGAGAGATCTGCCACCTAGCCTGGTTCGTTGCCAAGCACCAAATCCAATATAGCCTCCCCTCTAGTCGGCCTATCTACATATTGAGTCAGGAAACCTTCCTGGACACACCTGACAAAAACTGCTCCATGCAAACTATTTGCACTAAGGAGGTTCCAATCAATATTAGGGAAGTTGAAGTCACCCATGACAACAACCCTGTTACTTCTGCACCTTTCCAAAATCTGCCTCCCAATCTGTTCCTCCGTGTCTCTGTTGCTATTGGGGGGTCTATAGAAAACTCCCAATAAAGTGACTGCTCCATTCCTGTTTCTCACTTCCACCCATAATGACTCAGTAGACAAACCCTCCTCGACGACTTCCCTTTCTGCAGCTGTGATACGATCCCTGATTAGCAATGCCACTCCCCCACCTCTTTTACCTCCCTCCCTATTCCTTTTGAAACATCTAAACCCCGGAACATCCAACATCCATTCCTGCCCCTGTGATATCCACGTCTCCGTAATGGCCACAACATCGTAGCTCCAAGTACTGATCCATGCTCTAAGTTCATCACCCTTATTCCTGTCACTTCTTGCGTTAAAATAGACACACTTCAACCCATCATACTGGCTGCAACTTTGCCCTGTCAACTGTCTAACCTTCCTCACAGACTCTCTGCACTCTGTATCTGCCTGCTCAACAGCTACCCCATCCACTGATCCGTAGCTCCGGTTCCCATCCCCCTGCCAAACTAGTTTAAACCCTCCCGAAGAGCTCGAGCAAACCTCCCGCCCAGGATATTGGTGCCCCTCCAGTTCAGATGCAACCCGTCCTTCTTGTACAGGTCCCACCTTCCCCAGAAGGTATCCCAATGATCCACATATCTGAAGCCCTCCCTCCTACACCAGCTCTGTAGACACGTGTTCAGCTGCACTCGCTCTCTGTTTCTAGCCTCACTAGCACGTGGCACCGGTATCAATCCTGAGATTACTACTCTGCTCGTCCTGCCTTTTAGCTTTCAACCTAACTCACGATATTCGCTTTTCAGGTCCTCATCCCTTTTCCTAGCTATGTCATTGGTACCGATGTGTACCACGACTTCTGGATGCAGTGGTTTTTGTCACAGTTCATCCTGAGCAGCTCCATAACAGAGGACTCAGCCCTCTACGGGCTGTCCTCAGGGATGCACACTGAGGTAAACATCAACTGCTGCTGGAGGACCATCAACTCTGTGGAAGATGATCGTTGGTCTGCCTGAAACTTGCTGGTCTTTCAATGGCCAAGTGTTGCAGACTGGCACATTCTAAGGTCCAGGACTATGTGCTGAGGGATGCACTAAAGCTTGGGGCAACCGCAACAAAGGTTCAATGGGAAAAGGCCACTGTGTAAGGCCCTCCTGCCATTGTATACCAAGGGGTAGGAACCTATGTAAAACCCCCTTGGGCTGTATGCACCAGAGAATGTTTGACACAGAATGTAAACATACATTGTCGATATAACCTGTAATGGCAAGTGTAGTGAGGCACCTTAATGCACTTTATGTAATGTCAAATTTGAACTGTTATGTAATGCACTTTTACAAATGATATAAATAAAATATATTTTTGGAAAAAAAAATTTGGGATGCCCTGAGGTTGTGGAATTGCAAGTTCTTTCTTTATTCATTATAGTGGTGCCACTATTCTCAAGAAATGCAAACTGCCTCAACTCACTTTAAAGTGCCACAAAGTGGAATCTGGCACAAGGGTTTTGAGCATTTCTGTGCAAACTGAAATTTCTATCCTTCTGTTATAGAGCCTGGCAGTTTTACAGTTGTCTAATGAACTGTTTTGCCTAATATTCCATTCATGTGGCAAAACAGGTCAACAGAGGGGATGACAGTTAACAGGGATTTAAAGATGTAAGGGCTGATTCTCCTGCACACACCACCCCACCTCATTCTGCCTGAGAACTGGACAGCAGCAATACACATCAAGTGACTGCCCCAATCCAAGAGGAATTGACATTCTTGGCCATTGACATGGCTTGCATCAAATCTCGACACAGGCCCACCTACTGCCTCCCTGTTGAGCCTAGCCACTGGCCTTCTGACTGCTGCTGGAGAGAAGGCGCCAGATGGCAACAAATCTGAAAGATCCAGTTTGGATTGTTTTAGAAATTCCCCTGCTTACTAATAGGCTGAGATGAAATAAAGTGGGAGGAGGCTCATGTGAAGCAAAAACACCAGCATGGACCTGTTAGACCAAATGGTCTGTTTCTGTGTTGTTCAATGTTGTGGCCCTCCTCAACTGTCACCCATCCCTTCCCCCACACAACCCAAGACCCTCTGATCTAACAGGGCTCCAGGTACCAAAATGTCCACCAGCTTCTTGGGAGTCCCCTCTGTTTGGGCACTTCTTGGCGATAACAATTCGGAATAAAAGCAGGCGGTTAGGGACAGGAGGAAGCTCAGCTTCGCCATAATAACACGCCATTGAAACTCCAGGGCGACACAAAGGAAGCAGAGACTTATCCTAATGGAAATCTGCTCCCTGGAATTTTGTGTCAGGGAATGGATATCTTCCTCAGCAAAGGTCAGGAAACTTGACCACCTCCCCTCGACCTGACGCCCCCCCCCCCAACCTCCCCCCCACCACCACCACATTTTGCACTCAAAGGCCAATTAATGGATCCTGGAGTCATACTAAATCCCATTAAACAACAGCAGTTTACATTTCTATAATATTCCCATGTTCACAGAGGCCTCTTAGGGTACATCACAGGGTAGATGTAAACTTTGCTTCCTGAAAATGTTTATCTATCTATTTAATTCATGTAGCACTGTTTTGTTTTCTTATTTTTATTTTGCAACAATGACCATTTTTTTGGTCAGTCTTTCCTTTAGTTTATTTTTCTTTCCTCATAGTTGCCTCTTAGGTCATTCAGTTTCTAGACCCCACACACACAGCCTTCAGATCTGTTAAAAAATGATCTGTGAGGTCAGTTTCCCCTCCCCAATTTTTTTAAGCATCATATGCCTTGGTCTTTCTTGCTCAATGCCATGCCACACTCTCCCTCTCTGGCGCCGGCTGTCTCTGTGCCCAACCCTTTTATTTCATGCAGCAGTTTCCTTATGTTTTGCTGTGATCCACTCTGTCCCTCTCCGCCTCCTCCTTCACCGTCTCCTTGCAAATTCCCCTGAATTGTCATTGCAAGTTTTCTCCTGCGCGCACATGTGTGGAATTTTAAACTGGCAGGACTCAAGACTCCGGGTACAATCAAAAGCCCAAAAGTCTCTGCACAGAATGTGGAAAACTGGATAGCTGCATTACTTGCAACAAAATTAAACTACCACAAGAAATTGGTGTCAAATTCAAGTACTGTGGAGGTAAAAGGAGCCGAAAAACAGATGCTCGCTTTCATTTGGCCCACAGACCACACTTTAAAATATTCACAGGCCTTCTATTTTGCACAGGCAGCCACTGGCCACAAACTATTTTGCAATCATGCCCACAAGATTTAATACTATTGTGCCTTTGTTATTTAAATCAGAGGTGGATGGTGGTAATTATCACCAACTTCTGGTTTTCCACATTAGTTCACAGAGCAATGTAAAGGCAGAACCAACTTGGAGTTTACACATCCCAGGCCTGTAATTCCTTTTTCGAAAGGAAACCAATAGTAGTTGAACTAGTATATTCAGCAGAGCAGTATTAAATTGTTCATTTGCCTAGAAATTAGGGGAAGAATGGAAAACTACTTAAGCAGCTAATGATACAGGGCAATGGGGAAGAGAGCGGGACAGTGGGATTAGTGTTGTTTTGCTCAACTAAAGAGCCAGAACAGACATGCTAGACCATGCTTGAGCCTCCTTCTGTTCTATAAACTATTAAGGTTCTATGGACATCTATGCTTACATTAACTGCTGACATAATTTCAGGCTTAAAAACCTACTACCCACAACTGACAGTTCTGATGAAGGGTCACTGACCTGAAACATTAACTCTGCTTCTCTCTCCACAGATGCTGCCAGACCTGCTGAGTACTTCCAGCATTTCTTCTTTTGATTCCAGTATATTACCTCCTATCCCAGGTGCTTTAATTTTGCAAAGCAACCTCCTGTGGGGGACTTTATCAAAAGCACTCTGGAAATCCAAGTATACTACATCCACCAACTCCCCTTTATCAATTATGTTCGTAACATCCTCAAAAAACTCCAACAGGTTCCTCAAACATGATTTTCCATTTATAAATCCATGTTGACTGTGCCCAATCAGATCATTATTCAAGTATCCATTTATCACATCCTTTAGAATAGGTATTCCTTCATGGCCTTGCCCGTCTTGATCTCTGCAGCTTCCTCCACCTTTATAACTCTCCAAGATATCTGTGTTCCTCAAATTCTGGCCCCATGTGCATCCCTGATTTTAATAATTCCACTATTGGCAGCCATGCCTTCAGCTGCCGAGGACCTGAGCTCTGGAATTCCATCCATAAACCTCTCTGCCTCTCCACCTCTCTTTCTTACTTTAGGATGCTCTTTGTCATCTACTCTTATATGGTTTAGTGTCAAATTTTGTTTGTTAATATTCCTGTGAAGCATCTGGGGATATTTTACCATGTTAAAGGTGCTATATAAATGCAGCTTGATGTTGTTGTTATACAGAATTTTACAGTACAGAAACTGTCCATTCTGCCGATCAGGTCCATACCTGTGTTTATACTCCACATGAGCCTTCAATCACCCTACTTTATCTCATTCTATCAGCATAACCTTTACTTCTTTCTCCCTCATGTACATATCCAGTTCTCCTTAAATGCATCTGTGCTATTCACCACTCCTGCTCCCACAGGAGAGCGTTCCACATTCTCAGCACTTTCGGCGTTAAGACATTTCTTTTGAATTCCTTTCTGGATTTATTAGTAGATTTAGAAGTCTGCTGCTTGGCTACGAGAGCCAGATTTAGCCAAGCAAACAGCAGCAGCAGGTTCCTTGATGCCAATCTCATGAAATTTAAATGAAAGTAGTATCTATACAATAGCATTAATACTTTGTCCTTGTTTCCTTCAATCAGGGCAGTGCCTTGACACTCCTCTGTTTTGTAGTGCCAAAATTTGGAAAGCTGGTTGGGCAGGAACAGCCCCAACTATTTAATCTGGCACTTACTTTGTGTACTTTGCTTTCATTAATTCTGCCTCTTACATCTGATAATGAGGTTTTACTAGCAGCTGAAAGTTACACCATACAATTTACAATTGACACCAATCACACTGCCTTATAGAAAAATGAAGTAAGGTGGAGCACCAACACTGGCATGGATGAGATGGGCCGAACATAGGATGTCATGGTCCTGCAGTTTTTATTTTTACCAGGAATATGCAGTGTACCTTTAAGGCTTGCAAAGGATCAGTACTGCTTTAAGAACTAGCAGGCCTCCGGAGTTACCGAGAAGATGCATTTTCGTTGCCTTGGATACAGCCATTCAGAGACTACAATTCAAAGGGTGCATTCTCGTTACCATAGATACAGCTACTTAGAGTGAGCATCAAGCGATACATTTGTTACAATTCAATTTTGAACTGGCTTTTTAGTTGAAGACAGTCTGTTCATTTTAAAAATCTATGGACATGGACCCCTAAGTCCCTTTGGAGCTCCACTGTTTCTCGCTTTTCACCATTTAGAAAGTACGCAATTCTATCCTTTTTAGGTCAAAAGTGGATGACCTCACAATTGCCTACATTGAAAGCCATTTTCCATTGTTGTATCCATTCCCTTAATCTATTACTATCTCTTTGTAATTTTATTCTTCCATCTACATTTTTTCCAATGCTGCCTATCTTTGTGTCTTCTGTACACCTGGATATACGGCTCTGTATCTCATCATCTATCTTGTGAATAAATATGGTGAATAGTTCAGGCCATCCCTGTGGGATGCCACTAGTCACATTCTGTCAATTAGAGTCCCTGCCCATTATTTCTACTCTCTGTCTCCTTCCACTCAGCCAATTTCCTAACCAGGTCAATAATTTGCCTTCAATTCTAGGGCTTCAACTTTAGCTAACAGTCTCTTATGAGGGACTTTATCAAATGCCTTCTGTAAGTCCATATAAATAACATCCATAGACATTCCTTTTCCACTACTTTAGTCACCTCTTCAAAAAATTCAATCAGGTTCATCAGGAATGACCCATCCTTCACAACTCCATGTTGGCTGTCTCTGATCAGCAAACAATTTTCTGGATGTTCAATCACTCTATCCTTAATCCTAAACTGTAGTAATTTTCTTACAACAAATGTTAAGCTAACTGGCCTATAATTCACGTTTTCACTTTTCTTAAATATCAGAGTGACATGTAAAATTTTCCTATCTGAAGGAACAGTTCCTGAATCGAGAGAACTTTGAAAGGTTATAACTTGGACATTTGTAATGTTCTCACCTACTTCCTTTAAAATCCTGGGATGGAAACCATCTGGTCCTGGGGATTTGTCATTCTTGAGTGTCATTATTTTCTTCATTCTTGTTAATTTGCTTATGGTAATTTTGGTGAGTCCACATGCCTGATTCAAGATTATTTTCCTTGGAATGTCTCTACAATGTCACCATTTTCAGTTTTTGAGGATTCCATTGCTCCATTTTCCTCATATAATTGTTAAAAAAATGTGTTGCTTTTGATATCCCCGAGTGGAGACCATACCTTGGAAATGCTTTGGTGTTTGTAATGCCACCAGTGCTGCTTTTCACACTTGTCTGTGTTGGATTCCATCTGCCGCTTGCCTGCCCATTCTCCTGGCCTGTCTGTGTCCTGTTGCGGGGGGTTTGTGTTATCTTCACCATTTGCCGCTCCTCCAGGTTTGGTGTCATCGGCGGATTTTGAGACTGTGCTCTGTGTTCCAAGGTCCAAGTCATATATGTATGGCGGGGAGAGCATGATCTTGACGCTGGCCCTTGGTGGGGGGAGGGGGTTTCCGCTGTCTGCCGTCCTCTGGTCTGGGGCGGGCAGTCGTTTGCCACGACTCACTGTTTTTATCAAGTTGAACACTGATGCTCCTATTCCATGACTCACTCTCCTCCTATGATTCCATGTCTCTAAGTCTGTCTGCTCCTCCATCCTTCCCAACACATCCTTTCTCTGATTGTCTGTTGTGATTACTAGAGTGGGGTGACTGGGGGACCCAATGCAGAGTGAGTGTTGGATGGGTTGTGGTGAGTGTGGGAGAGTGAGTGAAGTAGGTAGTTGGCTGGGAGAGTGAGTGAGGGGGAGAGTGAGTGGGTGAAGAGTGAGTGGTGAAGGACAGTGAGTGGGGGGAGAGAATGGGCGAACGGGAGTTTGGGGAGAGTGAGGGAAGGGGAGATAAGTGGGTGAGGTGAGTGTGGGGAGAGTGAGTGGAGGCACAGTGAATGGGGGTTCAGTAAGTGGGGGGGAGAGTAAGTGGGGGGGAGAGTAAGTGATGGGTGAGTAAGTGGAGACATAATGAGTGGGAGAGAGTGAGTGTAGGGAGAGTGACTTTGGTAGAATGAGTGGGACAAGAGTAGCTAAAACCCTCCATCTCTGGAACCATTTTGGTAAATCTCCTCTGCACCCCCTCAAAGACCCTCACATCCTTCCTCAAGTGTGGTTACCAGAACTGGACGCAGTACTCCAGTTGGGGCCTAACCAGAGCTTTATAAAAGTTCAGCATAACCTCCCTGCCTTTGTACTCAATGCCTTTATTTATGAAGCCCAAGATCCCATATTCTTTACTCACCAGTCTCTCAATATGCCCTGTCACTTTCAAAGATCGATGCACATGAACCCCCAGGTCCCTCTGTTCCTGCACACTCTTTAGAACTGTGCCATTACGTATATATTACCTCATCTTATCCCTTCTGGCAAAATGCATCACCTCACACTTCTATGGATTAAATTCCATCTGCCATTTTCTGCACATTCTGCTGGCCTATCTATGTCCTGTTGCAGTCGATTGTTCTTCCTCACCGTTTGCCACATTTCCAAGTTTAGTATCATTGGCAAATTTTGAAGTTTTACTCTGTATTCCAACATCCAAGTGGAGCAAAGGAGATTCAGTGGATATTTTGATAGAGGTGTACAAGATTATGACAGGCTTAGATAAGTTATACAAGGAAAAACTGTTCCCATTAACTGATGGTACAAGAACTAGGGGACACAGATTGAAGATTTTGGGAAAGAGATTCAGGGGGAATGTGGGGAAGAATTTTTTTACACAGCGAGTGTTAATGATCTGGAACTCATTGCACACAAGGGTGGTTGAAGCAGAGACAATCAATGATTTCAAAAGGAAATTACATCAGCACTTAAATGAAATAAACCTGCAGGGCTACAGGGATAGAGTGGGGGAGTGGGACTGACTGGATCGCTCTACAGAGAGCCGGCATGGACTTGATGGGCCAAATGGCCTCCTTCTGTGTCATAATGACTCTATGACTAGTGATCAATGCCTTTCTTTTTACCTCAAGATGAGGTTATACCACATAGAACATGAGGGTGAGGCACTGGAGAGAAGTGCCATCTAAGAAAGCACGAAACCAACTCGAGCCACTTCTTGCAGGGGTGAAGGAATAAGGAGAAATCGGAGTTAAACTGGAAGACAAAAACAAAAGGTAAAAAGAACATTTCATCTTTCAATGACACATGACAAGAACTGGCATTGAACTTCACCAGTTGCTCAACTGATGCAGAAGCATAAGATCCTGTGCTCTTATCTATACAGCTGACGTCAACTATGGCTCTGTGGTAGCACTCTCTCCCTGAGTCGGAAGGTTGTAAGTTCATAATCCCATGCTAGAGACCTGAGCACTCCCAGTGCAGTACTGAGAGACTGCTACACAGTTGGAGGTGCTGCCTTTTGGATGAGATATTAAACCAAGGGCATGTCTGCCCTCTCAGGACATAAAAGATCCCATGGCACTATGTTGCAGTGTTCTCCCTGGTGTCTTGCCGATATTTATCCCTTAAACAACATCACTAAAAAAAAATCTCATCATTTAACACGTTGCTATTTATTGGCGCTTGATATGCCCAAATTGGTTGCTGCATTTCCTACATTACAACGTTCAAAAGTAAAATGCTTTGGGACGTCCTGAGGTCATGCTGTGAAATTGCAAGTCTTTTGTATCGTAACAGAATTCATGTTGATGATTGGTGTGCCACATCGACACTGAAAACAATTTGCTTGCTGTGTGCACCTCTCTCCTTGCATCAGCCGGTTTGTGTTATTTAAGGTGACTGTTCAGACACTTGCCACCCATAGGGTGCGCGCCTTCTCCTTCCAATCACATTGCACAAACCATAGCAAGATTTCAGGAATACAGGCTGAAATAAATCAAGAGACTCTATGAATGATATAAATGAAACTAAGGATTTTGGCTCGGGATCTCTTTTGAACCAGAATCAGTGGAATCAGGAAAGCAAAAGAACAACAGTGAGTTTCCAGTACATGGAGGGTGTGGTGGTTTCGAAGTGACGGAATGCAGCCTTATGTAATTCTAAAAACAGATATGTACATTTGTGCTTTGTGCATTCACTTAAATATTCTCATTCGGCAGAAGAGCAGATTAATAAATTTCACTCAAGAGCATTCCACTAAGGAAGGAGTATGTTGCCTTTTCAACATATATTTATGTTACGTTCAAGGCCATTGCTTTTTATCAAGTAGGCACGTTATATCAATTTGTTCATAAGCCTCTTTGAGAAAAACTTAAAGAGAAGCCGTCTGATTGCAATACCCTAATCATCAGTCATATTTTGTCAGTAGTCGAGTATAACAATCAAAGGACAAGTTTACACTTTATACACTGCTGACAATGCACCAACCCACTTGATTTGCTAAAAACGTACAAATAACCTCAGAATTAAAACAACATGTGACACTTTATTTTGCCAGACCTTATAAAACCAAGGGATAAAATACTGATATGATTATCAAAATGAACATCGTACCAACAGGATGTACAATCCAGTTATGATTATATCAATGTAATTTTGTCAGTGGGAAAGGTCCCTAGGCACTATAGAGTGATTTGTGGTTTTTTTGCCAGACCTTCCCTTATGATTCATAATCACAAATCCAACCCACAGAGATGGAATAAAGACTTCTTCCCACTCGTCACTTATAAGGGTTCTTGAGTGAAATGGGTTTGGCCAGCCTCACCTTAGCTCCTTGTTAGTTAACTTCAAAATAATTGAATGGCCCACAAAATCAGTAAAATTGACACTAACTAACGCTTACGTTGAGGCCTGGCTGTGAGTTTCATCAGGTTCTTTTTTTTAAAAATGTTATCTGTCTTCACTGATAAATTCCTGAATTTAATATTATTCCTAATGACGTTCAGTTTTCCACCTAACATTTACATAGAGCTAAAAACAAGAAATGCTGGAACCACTCAGCAGGTCTGGCAGCATCTGTGGAAAGAGAAGCAGAGTTAATGTTTCGGTCAGTGACCCGAACTGACCTGAAACGTTAACTCTGCTTCTCTTTCCACAGATGCTGCCAGACCTGCTGAGTGGTTCCAGCATTTCTTGTTTTTATTTCAGATTTCCAGTATCTGCAGTATTTTGCTTTTATTTACATAGAGCTCCTCACCAATCTGCATAAGAATGTAAGAAATAGGAGCAAGAGTAGGCCAAATGGCCTCGCTCAAGCCTGCTTTACCATTCAACAAGATCATGGCTGAACCTTTACTTCAACTCCATTCTATCCTATCCCCATATCCCTTGATTCCCTTAAATGAAAGCAAAATACAGCGAATGCTGGAAGTCTGAAGTAAAAAAAGGTGCTTAAAATGCACAGCTGGTCTGGTAGCATCTGTGGAGAGAGAAACCAAATTAATGTTTCATGTTTAAGACCTTTCATCAGAACTGCAAGTCTGATGAAAGGTCGCAGACCTGAAACGTTAACTCTGTTTCTCTCTCCACAGGTGCTGCCAAACCTGCTGTGCATTTCCAGCGCTTTCTGTTTTTATATCTTGATTCCCTTAGTGCCCAAAAACTTATCAATCTCAGTTTTGAATATATTTATCAACTGAGCAGCCAGTCATCTGGGGTAGAGAATTTTCAAGGTTCACAACCCTCTGAGCGAAGAAATTTCCCCTCATCTCAACCCTAATCTGAGACTCTGACCCCCAGTTCTGGACTCTTCAGCCAAGGGAAATGCGAATCTCAACATCTACCCTGTCAAGCCCCACCAAGAATTATATATGTTTCAATGCGATCGCCTCTCATTCTTCTATAGAGAATATAGGCCCGTTCGAGTTTGTTCAGTTTGCTTACCCACTGTTTTTTTTTCATGTTTGTACTCGCTGTTCAATTTTTAGTCCGTTAACACCCGATCTGTACTAATGCTTTGTCTTTCAACACACCATTAACATATTGTTTGCCTTTGCTCCATGACCTTCTAGTCAGTTATTCTGTGACCTTCTCCTTTGTTATCTCTTGCCCCACCCCTGTTTTACTTGCTTATAACCTTTTACATTTTTAATATTTGCCAGCTCTGAAGAAGGGTTACTGACCTGAAACATTAACTCTGCTTCTCTCTCCATAAATGCTGCCAAACCTGCTGAGTATTTCCAGCATTTCTTGTTTTTATTTCACAATCTCCTGTATCTTGCTTGATTGGTTTTGGTAGTTAGGGAGGAATGTCCCAAAGGTTTTTTGCCCTTTCTTGGAGAAAGCATTGCTTGGGGAAGAATGAACATTGTGAGATTGCATTGTCAACAGGATGAGCAGATTTGATGGGTCTGAAATCTTCCCTCACTCTTTTTACATCTTTGTATATCATTGCTGTGGTATTTTTTCCATTTCCTTAAGCTCACTAATGGCAGGTCTGAACTGGATTAAAATCTTCACTTCTTCATTTGATTCTGCAGCTAAGGGAAGTTGTATGAATTCCTCACTGGTGACATGTAATAATTATAGTACAATAGAAGCAAAAATTCTTACAATGAATAAGCACCAGACATTTTATGAATGATAATCCATTTTTGAAGGGTCAGGAATTCGTTGGCATGTACAAAACAAGGTTAAAGTTGTGTTAGTGCTACCTACTATCATTACACCCTTTTCAATTCACAACTACATTTTTGTTAAAGTTATAGAAGAGAGGAAGCTATGGCCCAAAGCAAATGTATTTATTATGCTGCACCAACTACGAAGATTTTAATTGTTTGAGCTGAGGGAATTTCTCCAAAATGCACAGCAGATGAAATTCTGCTCATCTTTAAATGATTACATTCCAAACGTAAGCCATGACTTGAGGAAGACCCATGCATCACTTGGATGGCACGATGTCCAAATCATCAACATTGGCCAAAGCAAGCTGCAGAGCTGGGCTGAGAGATGGCAAATGGAGTTTAATGCGGAGAAGTGTGAGGTGATTCACTTTGGAAGGAGTAACAGCAATGCAGAGTACTGGGCTAATGGGAAGATTCTTGGTAGTGTAGATGAGCAGAGAGATCTTGGTATCCAGGTACATAAATCCCTGAAAGTTGCTACCCAGGTTAATAGGGCTGTTAAGAAGGCATATGGTGTGTTAGCCTTTATTAGTAGGGGGATCGAGTTTCAGAGCCACGGGGTCATGATGCAGCTGTACAAAACTCTGGTGAGGCCGCACCTGGAGTATTGCGTGCAGTTCTGGTCACCGCATTATAGGAAGGATGTCGAAGCTTTGGAAAGGGTGCAGAGGAGATTTACTAGGATGTTGCCTGGTATGGAAGGAAGGTCTTACGAGGAAAGGCTGAGGGACTTGGGGTTGTTTTCGTTAGAGAGAAGGAGGAGGAGAGGTGACTTAATAGAGACATACAAGATAATCAGAGGGTTAGATAGGGTGGATAGTGAGAGTCTTTTTCCTCGGATGAGGATGGCAAACACGAGGGGACATAGCTTTAAGTTGAGGGGTGAAAGATATAGGACAGATGTCAGAGGTAGTTTCTTTACGCAGAGAGTAGTAGGGGCGTGGAACGCCCTGCCTGCAACAGTAGTAGACTCGCCAACTTTAAGGGCATTTAAGTGGTCATTGGATAGACATATGGATGTAAATGGAATAGTGTAGGTCAGATGATCGGCGCAACATCGAGGGCCGAAGGGCCTGTACTGCGCTGTAATATTCTAATTCTAATTCTAATTCTAACTGGGAAATACACCTTCCACATGACCAAGGAATGTGATGTGAGGTGGAAGAGATTCATGGTTTCAATTCTTGTTTGGAGCACGTATCAGACAGGCAGTGGGCAGTATGATTGATAATGCCTGCCCAACGATTTTTTATTTTTATTTAGAGATACAGCACTGAAACAGGCCCTTCAGCCCACCAAGTCTGTGCTGACCATCCAACCACCCATTTATACTAATCCTACATTAATCCCATATTCCTACCCCATCCCCACCTTCCCTCAATTCCCCTACCACCTACCTATACTAGGGGCAATTTATAATGGCCAATTTACCTATCAACCTGCTGTGGGAGGAAACTGGAGCACCCAGCGAAAACCCACGCAGTCACAGGGAGAACTTACAAACTCCGCACAGACAGTACCCAGAACTGAACCCGAGTCGCTGGAGCTGTGAGGCTGCAGTGCTAACCACTGCGCCACTGTGCCGCCCAACGATATTGTCAAAAAGGTCAGAACCATTTTGATGGTTGAATTTGATAAGTGAGCTGTCAGCATGAATCACACTTCTTGAAGTTCGTCTGTTTCTTTTAAAGTGAAGGGAGGGGGTGGGTTGGGGGGTGGTCGCAGGGGATGACATTTTAGTGCTGGCTTAATTATGGGGAGGTGGCAGCGTAGTGGTAATGTCACTGGACTAGTAATCCTGAAGCCCAGACTAGCGCTCTGGGGGACATGAGTTTGAATCCCATTACAGTAGCTGGTGAAATTTGAATTTACTTAATAAATCTGGAATGAAAAGCTAGTCTAATGATGACCATGAAACCATTGTCAATTGTTATAAAAACCTACCTGGCATTAGTACGCCCTTTAGGGAAAGAAATCTGCCGTCCTTACCTGGTCTGGCCTACATGTGACTCCAGACCCACAGCAATGTGGCTGACTCTTAAATGCCCTCTGAAATGGCCTAGCAAACCACTCAGTTCAAGGGCAATTAGGGAAGGGCAATAAATGCTGGCCGAGGCAGCAATGCCCACATCCCACGAACGAATATAGAAAAAAAAGCACTCTGCATAAACTGAAGGAACGTTCATGGCCAGAGCATTCTGATTCTGCCATGCTGTGGTGGAGATGCTGGTGGAGTGAGTGATGGCAAGGAAGGAGGTCCTCTTTTCTGCTGATGGCAAACAGATATCCAGATAAGACAGCCAAAGAGGGAAGTGTTCACGTCTACAGAATGAACCCAGTTTACAGTGCCGGAAGAAACTCAACAACATTAGATGGACTGCCAAGGTATGAATAGACTCAAAAGTGTGTAAATTTTTAGACATACTTGCAGTTTTTTCCTACTAAATCATTGGGCTGGTACTGCGTACTGCCCTCCTACACACAGAGAGCTAAGGATTTAGCTTTGCATTCAGCATTCACAACCTGCTGAACAAGTGTGAGTCATTCTCTCTCACCTTGGGCTATCAACTGAAATAGGGCAATTCAATACAATTAGCTGATGCCAAAGATTCATGACAGAAAGAGGAAACTGAGTTTAAATTTGTATTTGAACTTGCAACTGTTAAGATGTATCTATGTGTTGGCATGGTAGGATGGACAGAATGCATAAAAACATTTACTTTCTCTTCAGCACCAACAGAAATAAACTTAACTCTTTTAAAAGGAGGAGCAAAAGTATCTGCTGAGCAGTACTGATTCCTGAATTATTTCTTATTCTGAACGCGCCTCTTTTCTAATCCTTGTGTAGGAGTTTTGGTAATCTTAAATATTTTTGGTTCTTTTATCTGGGAATTCCAGAACCAATACCTGTCTGGACAAGATATTTTACAGAGCGAGAATGTACGTGGCACAAAATAAATGGTGCTCGATGTGGAAAATGAAGGGTTAATAGGATTATTAAGATTCACACAGCTGAAGTTTTTTTCTACTGCACCTTTTCTATCATGAGGCCTTGGTCTATTTATCTGTTGTAGGAGGTAGAATTAGGGTGAAATTGCAAAACTAGTATTATAAAGTGTTGAAAAGAAGTGTATAAGCAATAGTAAGATTACCAAGCTGGCGGGCAGCCATAAAGACAGGGCTAAAATGTGGCGAGTCGAAGAGACTTAGTAGTTGGCAGGAAAAAAGACAGAGGCGCAAGGGGAGAGCCAACTGTGCAACAGCCCCAACAAACAAATTTCTCTGCAGCACCTGTGGAAGAGCCTGTCACTCTAGAATTGGCCTTTATAGCCACTCCAGGCGCTGCTTCACAAACCACTGACCACCTCCAGGCACGTATCCATTGTCTCTCGAGATAAGGAGGCCCAAAAGAAAAGAAACAAGTATGGATATATGAGTGACCAGCTATAATAGTTTTGTATAAAATTATTGTATAAATATCTCTGCTGTAACCAGGATTGTTTGAGAGACTCTGGCATGCTGAAGGCTCTCCCCTACATGCTGGAAATAAAGATCTTTCTGAGTTCAGCTCACTCCAGACTCTGAAGTGGCTTTTGTTCCACAACAGTAGTTAACTGGTGAAATTGCTTCTCAATCTTAAGAATGAAAGCCACAAGCAAAGCAATAGCACTAGGACCTAGCAGAAAACAAAGTGTTGGATGCAAAACCCTGAGGTGGTTCCCATTGTGATTTAAATGAACAACAGGCTTGATGGGATTATGCTAATGTAAGACAATGCCCATTATCTGGGAAGCTCCCACAATGTCTTCAAAAAGTGTAATCAATAGTGCAATATTGCATAGAATAACATTGAAGTCACAGCACAGAAATAGGCCATTCAGCCAAACTGGTCTGCACCAATGTTTATGTTTCACATGAACCTTCTCCCACCCTACATCATGTAATCCTATCTGCACATCCTTTTATTCCTTTCTTCCTCAAGTTCTTACCTAACTTCCCCTTAAATGCATCAACTATTCCTCGTGGTAGCAGGTTCCACATTTTAACCACTTTCTGGGTAAAAAGGTTTTCTGCTGAATTCCTTATCGGAAGGATCATGAAGATTAGCCAGGAGAACAAGATTTTCCTCGTGGTCGACAACTCCACCGATAAACCCCTCAGCAGTGGTGGAACATAAATAAGATGAGACAAAAACAAGAAATGCTGGAGTCACTCAGCAGGTCTGGCAGCATCTGTGGAAAGAGAAGCAGAGTTAACGTTTCGGGTCAGTGACCCTTCTTCGGAACCGGTTCCGAAGAAGGGTCACTGACCCGAAACGTTAACTCTGCTTCCCTTTCCACAGATGCTGCCAGACCTGCTGAGTGACTCCAGCATTTTTTGTTTTTGTTTCAGATTTCCAGCATCCGCAGTATTTTGCTTTTATATAAATAAGATGAGGTTGTGTTCGGAGCACTCACACAGGCTGCTTCTCTCTAATGCTAAAAAGGTGTTCCAATTAATCACAGACTGCTGTAGGTTGCAATACTTAATGACATTAGAAGTGCCAAAGGTTATGGACCTGAGCATGCTTTATTTATATTGGGGCAAAGGAAACATGCGCAAACCAAAAGTGTGAGTTGTAGCACCCATGTACTTATCAAACAGCACCTTTCAATAGTACCTTCTAAACCCATGACCTCCACTGCCTAGGAGAACAAAGGCAACTGACACATGGGAGTACCACCACCTGCAAGTTCTCCTCCAAGTTGCACAACATCTGACTTGGAAATAGATTGCAATTCCTTCTTCATTATAGGGTCAAACTCCCTACTTAACAGCACTGTGGGAGTACTTTCACCACACAAACTGCAACAGTTCAAGAAGGCAGCTCATCATCACCTGTTCTCGGGCAATTAAGGAAGGACAACAAATGCTAACCTTGCCAGTTACGCCCACATCCCGTGAACGAATAACAAAACCATCAGTTGACGAAGGTCATATATGGGGCAGCAGTAGCGGGGACAAGGAAGTGGAGGAAACCATAGGAGGTAATGGAGCAGGCAGAGTTGCTTCTGCTTCTGATAATTTTCATTCCCAGCCCCTGCATAAGAATTGTGGATGAATGAACACAACAAGCAGACTGCATATTTCTATCTATTCTAACTAGATTACCATCCTACGATTAATGGTGGTTGTGAGCTGCCTTTTTAGCCTGCAACTTTTCTGCAGTTGGATACAAAAGAGGAAAACCCTGTTTGATTACCATACAAATGTACTTCCTTGAGGGAGTTGGAACTCACAATTGTGCTTTGTGTCATGTTCGCTGTGCCCAAATATTATCAAAATGTACACAGATCTATAGATTTTGGCACTCCTCCTGATTCCATTTAACATGGTCCATATTTTTATCTGGATGTTAATGATCTAGGGGCGGCACAGTGGTTAGCACTGCAGCCTCACAGCTCCAGCAACCTGGGTTCAATTCTGGGTACTGCCTGTGTGGAGTTTGCGTGGGTTTTCTCCGGGTGCTCCGCTTTCCTCCCACAGCCAAAAGACTTGCAGGTTGATAGGTAAATTGGCCATTATAAAAATAGGGAAATGTAGGGACTGGTGGGGATGTGGTAGGAATATGGGATTAGTGTAGGAACAGTATAAATGGGTGGTTGATGGTCGGCACAGACTCGGCGGGCTGAAGGGCCTGTTTCAGTACTGTATCTCTAAACTAAACTAAACACTCTATTCACTTTCTCTGCTGCCTTCACCCACGCAGCCCGTACATTATATTCACCGGACACTGGCATCTGCACCAGCATGTTGCAGGAACATTAATCTCGTTAAGAAACGGTCCTCACGTCGGGAAATACCAGCCCTAACCTTTTGCGCCAAGTTTAATTTGTATTTGCGATGCAAATCCAGCAATGTCTTGAAACCCACGGGGAGGTTGAGGGCGAGCTGATGTTTTTTGCAAGGCTGATGGCGGAGCAGCACAAATTATCCAGCAATTTGGGGTGATTTGCAACTCACAGGGTATCGCTTTTTTGCCACAAATTTCTGGGAAATTGTAGACTCTGTGTGAATTTAACTCCTCGTTATTCTGTCAGCGAATTCCGACCCAATTTATTCTTAATGGAAGTGTTGGTCTCATCCCTCCAGGTATTTTACAGTATACTGTTCTAAAATCTAACTTCATTAAGTTATGAAAAAGTGGAGACTGCCTTAGATTGGTGTACTGATAGAACATGCTGATATATACAGTACGTACTTGCTCTGAGTTCTGACAGCAGCCGGAATAATGTGTACCATTTACCTTTCACCTCCTTCCTGGACGTGCTGGTTCGGGGTTACTCTCGGTCAAACGGCTCAGCACACTTTTCAGACTGACTGCAGCTGTTCGCGCAGGGTTACAGCAGTGCAATGCAAAAACACAATTCCTTGCCCTTCCTCCCTCCAACAAAAATACATTCGCTTGACAGAAAACTAACTATGTATTTTAATCTTGCAATTGGGTTTTGAGAAGCTAAAAAAATTAACAAAAATTGTGTAAACTGATGCAACTTTTGTTCGGTTTATGCTCCAGGTTTCAGCTCCCTAAAACGTGCAATTCATTTCTGACTTTGTTTAAGAATGCCTTTTTTTCTGCACAAACTCTCCAGCCCACGCAATGTTTTATATCTTTCGTTTCAAACAATTCCACTCTCACAGTTTAATGAGGGGTAATTAACACTGTGAAAACCACTACCCTCCACCTTAATACAATAAGTAACAGAAACTCCTGCAGAGGAATGGAGTCAAAGAAAGAGCTAATAACATTTCTCTTGACAGTGAAAAGATGAAAATAGAAATACTGCAACAAGATTTGGTAGCTAAGTTTTATTGCCCTATTTCTGACTGTGACATGTTTAACTAAAGGCCCCATTACTTTTTAAATTAAAAAATGTAAATAGATTACCAATTTTTTTTCGACATTACTCAGGGTGCCATTTCTGAATTTTTTTAATAAAGATGATTTATTTTCGTCTTTACAAACACACCGGCGTGTAAACGCTTTGTTAGTTTTTGATTTATCCACACTTGGCGCTGAGTGTAGAAGAGTGTAGATCTGTTCCCGTGAAATAGCTGCTGGCTGCAACAACAAAACCTGACATAATAATAAAAGCAAAATTTTGCGGATGCTGGAAATGTGAAATATAAACAAGAAATGCTGGAAATACTCAGCAGGTCTGGCAGCATCTGTGGAGAGAGAAGCAGAGTTAACGTTTCAGGTCAGTGACCCTTCTTCAGAACCTGACATCCCATTTTAAATCCTTTTGACAACAGACTGAGTAAATCACAAGGCACCAAGCAGCTGTCTGGGGAAATGTGATGACCTGCAGGACTTGCTAATGAAATCTTCTACCACAGAGTTTTAATATCTCTTGCACTGAATTTCCTCCCCCCCCCCCCCCTATTTCATAAACATATATAAAATGACCCAAATTCCTTGCTTCAAATGCTGTTGGATTATGTTATATTTCCTTAATAGAGTTGTCATCATTTAATATTGAGTTTAAGCAGTCAGCTGTGGTTTAGTTGGTCGCATATGTGCCTCTGAGGCAGTAGGTTGTGGGTTCAAGACCAGCTCCAGAGACTTAAACACCCCAGTGCAGTAATGAGGGCATGTTACAAGGTCAGAGGTGCTGTCTTTCAGATGAGGTGCTAAATTGAGGCCCCATCCACCCTCTGCTAGACATGACAATATTCAAAGAAGAGTATGGGAGTTATTCCTGGTGTCCTAGTCCATGTTTATTCCTCAAGCAGCATCACTTAAAAAAACAGATTGTCTGTGTATCATCACATTGCTGTTTGGGGGATGACTTGTAATTTAGCTGTGGTGTTTCCTACACCACAAGTGCACTGAAAGTAGTGTCTGTAAAGTGCTTTGGGATGTCCTGAGATTGTAAAGGGTGCTATTTAAATGTTTTGTTTTTCTTTGTTTGTATCGTCAATAAGAAGCAGAATGCAGATGCTGAAAATCTGAAACAAAAGCAGAAAATGCTGGAAACACTCCAGAAGATCGATCGGCATCTGTGGAGAGAAGAGCTAAGCTAATGCTTGGGGTGCAAAATCTTCATCAGAACTTTTCAAAAAACGGATTCTCAGTATATGGGCACCGCTAGCAAGGTCAGCATTTACAGCCCATTCCCAGTTATCCTTGAGAAAGTGGTGGTGAGCCGCCTGCTTCATGAACCGCTGGAGTCCATGTGGTGAAAGCACTCACACAGAGTTGTTAGGTAGAGAGATCTCAAGTGAAACAAAAGAGAAAGGCATATTAATTAAGGTTGCCAACCTCCCAGAATTGAGAATTGATCTCCTGGGCACTGTGACCCAGGAGTAAGATCTGCTCCGTGACATTCATAAATGTAATGGTTCATCTTTGCTCCGTGTAACTGAGGAGTATTTGTGGGAAATTGACTAAGTAGGTCCCTTCCCCTCTCCTCAGAGATCACCTGGGAGCTGAGTAACTGCTAGGAATAGGCAACGAGAGGAGAGCATTGGGGCCTTATGGCTATCGCCAGAGCTGTTGTGGGCTTTGAACTGATTCTGGAAGCAGTGTTGCTGTTATAGCTGTTCAAGACAATGGCAGAACTTGGGCTGGACTCTGGAGAGAGTGCGAAGGTAAACGCACCTCAGAAGGACCAGACATATCTGCTGGCAAGCCCAAATTCTTCCTCTTGTGAACAAAGAAGCCTTTCCTCATGTTGAAGTGATTTATGACTTTAACCCCTTGTAGGGACTAAACCAAATCAGGAGCACAATCTCCTTTTAATCAAGTTCAAACCAGACAAATTCTCAGACACTTATTTGGGTCCAATGAATTGCACTAGCTTTTCCTCAAAGAAAGAAAACCAACAGAGAATTTTACCATCTTTCGGATAGCCAACTTTTAATATTTTTATGCCTAAGTTATGAATATCCCAGATATTATAAGGGTCTGGGAAACTCTCTTCAATACGTATTTCTGCACTTAAAGAGACACAGAGAGCAGGTTCTTGTAGTTGTATACAGAATACTACGAGTCAATTTATTAACTTTTATATTTATTAAAGAATTTAACATGCAATAAACTTCTTACGTGGATAAGTATATCACAATATCAAATATTACTGAGAGATGTAACACATATTCTTATTTCTAGCATAGAATCCAAAAGTTTAACCTTGCTACTGTTGCAGCAAAATTATCTTAGAATATCCAGAATATCCATCAAAACTTAAAGTAAACTTGTACCTTAAATGCCCCGTAGTTGAGGAGCATTGTTGAGGATACAACACTTCAAAGTGTCTGCTGCATAACCTTGTATTTTTTATACTATTTCTAAGGTGTTATATGACTTTTGCATTAGATGTGATCTTTCTGTGTTCCCTTTAAAAATCTATATCTGTAATTTAATGTTTAACTGGAATTTGAAGTTTGTGAGCTTTTATCTGGTTAAAATGTTCATAATTGTGTTTATCTGACCTCTCTTATTCCTGTGAGTACATTCCCTTTATTGTTAATTGCCCTTTTCACGGAACCCACAGCAACCGCCGGAGCCAACCTGTCTGAACAACAACCCCACTAACCAATTAAGTTTTATTGCTACCTCTTACTGAGGTCACACAGGATATTTCAATGTGTGTGTTTATATCTCCCAAGTCCCTGGTAACAGCAATTCTATTGTAACAAGAGACCCCTGGTAACAGAGATTCTATTCTAACAGAGACCATGAAATGCTTAACTCTACCATCTTAAAGGGGAACTTCTGTGAGCTCTGAAAACTAACCATTTATCAATCTTTAACTCTAAAGGCATAATACACTAACTGGTTCCAAATTCTACTCAGTCAAGCCTATTGTACCTCTATTCCTTCACAATGTAAAGAAACCATAGAGTTGTAATTAGCTACCAGAAGTACCACTGCAAACAGAATACTGCAACAACTTTTGTTAGAAGCCAGATAGTATTGGAAATAAAATGATCAAAAGCTTGCATAGGAAGGATGGGCCGAGTGACATCCATCTGTGCTGTAATTTGTAAGATCCTTGGGGAAATACTTCTAATCTGCAATATTTTGTCCATCTGCCCAGAGATATATGGTGCAGGTGAAAAGAGATCCGGATCCAGAGAAAACATTCAGAGTAGAGGTGGTTTTATAATATGAATGAATTTGATATGAAGTTTGAGGGGCAGAGTGGGGAGTCACAAACCAGGGTTTTAAACTTAAGTGAGGTGAACTTCGAAGGGTTTGTATCAGGTTCTCAGCCCTTCGTGCATGATAACTGTTGGCATTAAACTATGAGCATGGACAGTTAACAACAGGGGACCCACCCTTCAAGAGGTAAATTCAAGGACACTTACATACTGCAGGCAAGTATCATGTAATAGGATGTCACATGATCAGATGGTGTAATCAAAGCTCCAGGAATACTTCCAGTGAGTTGGCAACTCTACCAGTAATACAATCAGAAAAGAGGGAGGGATGGAATAGACATGAGTGGAAATGATGTGGCAGATCATCTCAGTCAAGTAATGAGCAGAAGTACTGAGACATAAAAGAAACAAAGGATAGGCTGATCAGCTGCATGACGATGACAGAGAAGTTGAGCTTCTGATGGGAACCTAGGGTTGCGAACTCCGGTTGGATGTATTTCTGGAGGTTTGATCACAATGCTATTTAATCATATGATGTTTGAGCACATGATGTTGAATCACAAATGTTATTGTATTTAACTTAGCTGGATGTTTTGGTATTTTCACATTCCGAAGATAACAAAGAGAAATATGCCACAGTGCACAAGATCTTTATTTAAACCTAGTGCATAATTTGGACGAAATGATTTGGAATCATATTGGAACCACTGCATACAATGGGATAGGATGATTAAGGGAGAAAATGAGGAGGAGGAAGATATGAAGCACCCTATGACAAAATAGTGGCAAATAAAAGCAAAATACTGCGGATGCTGGAAATCTGAAATAAAAACAAGAAATGCTGGAACCACTCAGTAGGTCTGGCAGCATCTGTGGAAAGAGAAGCAGAGTTAACGTTTCGGGTCAGAGACCCTTCTTTGGAACTAGCAAATATTAGAAATGTCAAAGGTTATAAGCAAGTGAGCCGGGGGTGGGGCAGGAGATAACAAAGGAGAAGGTGTAGATTGGACAAGGCCACATAGCTGACTAAAAGGTCATGAAGCAAAGGCAAACAATATGTTAGTGGTGTGTTGAAAGACAAAGCATTAGTACAGATAGGGTGTTAACGAACTGAAGATTAAGCAGCAGCAAGTACAAACATGAAAAAAAACCATGGGTAAGCAAACTGAACAAACTACAATGAAATGAAATAAACAGAAGAAAAAAATTGTAAAAAATGTAAAAAGGAAAAAGAAAGAGTAACTAAAAATAAAAGTAAAATGGGGGGCCCGTCATGCGCTGAAATTATTGAACTCAATGTTCAGTCCGGCAGGCTGTAGCGTGCCTAATTGGAAAATGAGATGCTGTTCCTCGAGCTTGCGTTGATGTTCAGTGGAACACTGCAGCAAGCCCAGGATACAGATGTGAGCATGAGAGCAGGGGGGAGTGTTGAAATGGCAAGCAACCGGAAGCTCAGGGTCCTGCTTGCAGACTGAGCGGAGGTGTTTTTAGTTATTTTTTCTTTTTCCTTTTTACATTTTTTACAATTTTTTTTCTTCTGTTTATTTCATTTCATTGTAGTTTGTTCAGTTTGCTTACCCACGGTTTTTTTTCATGTTTGTACTTGCTGCTGCTTAATCTTCAGTTCGTTAACACCCTATCTGTACTAATGCTTTGTCTTTCTCCGGGTGCTCCGGTTTCCTCCCACAAGCCAAAAGACTTGCAGGTTGGTAGGTAAATTAGCCTTTATAAATTGCCCCTAGTCTAGGTAGGTGGTAGGAAAATATAGGGACAGGTGGGGATGTGGTAGGAATATGGGATTAGTGTAGGATTAGTATAAAAAGGGTGGTTGATGGTTGGCACAGACTCGGTGGGCTGAAGGGCCTGTTTCAGTGCTGTATCTCTAAACTAAACTAAACTAAACTCTGCTTCTCTCTCCACAGATGCTGCCTGACCTGCTGAGTTACCCCAGCACTTTCTGCTTTGCTGCCGCATACTTACCCTGCTGTGTCCCAGTGTCCTGTGAAGTTGCGATCCTCTTCTCCCACTCAAATGTAACATTCCTTCCTGTAGACGTGCCGCACCTGGGTGAACAATCTTAATTTTGCACATTCCAGGACGTGAGACTTAAATAGACCATAAAAGATATTACAGAGGTTTACAGAGAACACACTGACACAAATGGGAATGCACGGGTGTCACAGCAATGTAAATACATCTTTCACTAAATGTTCCTCACCAACATGTGTGTCCTTTTCGCTGTTTGAATGATGTGTGCCAGCATGTAGCACTAATGTCACATCCCTTTGCACCACTGGCCTTTCAGGAGTGCCAACGTATTCAATAACATCATTGCCATGCCACCATTACACATGAGCGTTTCTACGGGTTCAGTGACATGGACATTGGCTCAGTCAGCTGCAGCCTCTAATGGTTTACACACGGATGCTGCAGATGTGAGCTGGTGCACAGCAGGTGAGCGAGGGTGATGTGTGGCTTTCAGAGCTCATGCCAGTTCCTATGGAGCAGACAGCCTTTGTCTGATAAGCCACTTCCGTAGATCCCTAGCTCACTGTTAGCCCTGTGTGCAAAGCCTGGGTGCCATCCGCCCTCCCATGCATCTTTCATGTTGTAGGTCTTCAGCGTCCTCATTGTCGGAGGAGGAATCCTGTTGAAGTCTCTCCTCATCATGCCAGGCCTGGCTCCTATTGGGTGCGTAGTTGTGCAGAGCACAGCAAGCAGCAAAGAAAGGAGCTGGCCTTTTCGTCCCGTAGTACAGGGCATCACCCTATCCATCCAGACATTGGAGGCGCTCTTTCAGCATGCCGATCTCCTGCTCAATGGTGGCTCATGTAGCTCAGCGGCTGGCATTGTATCTCTCCTCTGCATCAGTGGTGAAGTCTCTCACTGATGTCGGGAGCCATGTCTGCAAAGGATAGCCCTTATCTCCAAGAAGCCACCCCTCCATCTGAGCCAGTTCAGTGAACAGCGGTGGCAGCTGGGACTGGCACAAGACCTAGGTGTCATGGCAGCTGCCTGAGAAGCGGTCACACATTTGCAGTAAGCATCTGTGGTGATCACATACCAGCTTCACCTAGACTGAGAGGGTTCCTTTAATGGTGATGTCTGCACGTGGTAGCCTGGCAGTAGGCCTGATGGCCACATGAGTGCAGTCTGTGAACTTTACAACCTATGGTTCTCCAGCAATGGTGCCAGAACCAATGGCCCTCTGGGCCTGGCTGTGATAGTCCGTCCTGAAGTGGACATCCTCACTGGCCCTCCGGTGCAGGGTATTGGTGACTTCCCTGATGCAGTGATGCACTGCTGACTGTGTGACCTCACAAAGATCTCTGGTGGGCCCCTAAAAAGCTGCAGAGGCGTCAGGCTTGAGAACCGCTGCCACTATGAGGAACAAAGGCATGGGATGTCCACCGGAGCCCATGGGCTGCAGGTCATCTTTGAGCAGGGCACAGGGATGTGTCACCACCCTCTCTATATGCACAATCTCCTCTGACATCTGATGGCATGTCATGTGGGGCCTGTAGATGCACGGCAATCGTAATGGCAAGCTCCCCTTGGGGGCTGTTGCTCATGACCGGGGGCCTCTGCGTGGATCAAACCTGCCTGTTGGTATTGCTTCTGGCGCATACGGATCCTCAGGAGCAGAGGATCACACAATGTAGGTTGAGCCATACCTATTTCCATGTGATAAATAAAGTTGAACCCTGCATGTATTCCAAGGTTCCTAACAGGGCACGGATTGGTGTTGATGGGTACATCAGCTGTTTTCCTGGATCAACTATGTGGCGTGCCATGGCATCGCCCATCTTGGCCAACACTTAGAATGGCACAGCATGACCACATCAAGATCCTACCAGCTGAATCACTTGCCTCCACCATCCATAAAACCTTAATGCTCCTGCCCTTTCTGGCACCCTCCCCACACACAGGGTGCCTAGTGTGCCATTGCCCTCTCACAAACACCGAGTGTACACTGTTAACGGAGGGATGGTACACGGTACCTCCCTTCATGCCAGCACAGTTTTCCCTCAGGTAATCCCAGATCCCCTCCCTTTAAGAATGCAGAGTTAGATCCCTGTGTATCCCCCTCCCTCCTCCCTTTAAGAATGTAGAGTTCGACCTCTGTGTATCTTCCCCTCCCTCCTCCCTTCTGTAATGCAGAGTGAGGACCCACCGGCTTTTCAGATCGTGAACGGGCTGGCACGTGACAGCCGCCCGTTCAATGGAAAATCCGGCAGTATCGGCGGAGAGGCGGCGGGCTGCATAATCAGCATAGGTAAGTAAGCATTACCATATGCTAATTGCCGTGCTGCTGCCGTGCGGCGGGCGGGGGGAGGCGGCCGCACCGAGGTCCCGCTGCTGCCAGTAAAATGCGGCAGGCCCATCTCAACGTCACGGGTTGAGGCGGGCCTCTCCCCGCAGCATTTTACCGGCCCCCGCGCCGCGACCCGTGGTGTCGACGGGCCTGTAAAATTCAGCCCACTGAGTTCTCAATCTCACCCTGGTTGTTGGCTGCTGACAGCTGGTGAATGGAGGCATTGAATTTTCTTAGAGAGTAAAGGACAATTTCATGGAAAATCACCCTAATTTACTCTCATCAACTCCCCAGCAGCCAGCTATGGGTAGGCATTGGCAGAGTCTCAGACTATCCTGTGTTTACACAGGAAGGCTTCAGATGAAAAAGATTGGAAAGAAATAATGGTAATTAACACCAAAAAAATCTCCACAGATTAGGCTTAATTCATACATTAGAGCTCCCACAATAGCTTATATGAGTTGTTGCTCAGTTGGTACTGTTCTCAACTCTAAGACAAAAGGTTGTGGGGTCAAGTCCCACTCCAGAGAGATGAGCTCAAAAATCTAAGCTGACATTCCAGTACAGTACTGAGGGAGTACTCCACTGTCAGATGTGCTGCCCTTTGGTTGAGATGTTAAACTGAGGCCTGGTCTGCTCTCTCAGTAGCTGGAAATGTTCCCATGGCCCTATTTTGAAGAAGAGCAGGGGAGTTATCTCCAGTGTCCTGGCCAATGCCTATCCTTCAACCAACCAGCTCGAGGATGGATGTGCTGGGCAACCAATGGTGGGAATGTGGGGTTGGGATGGTTGGAGGTCATGTGATGAAACACGTTGAACCAGAGTTGGCAACCATATGCAGACACAAGACTTCATGAACTGTGAATACAAAGCATTTCTTTCCCAGTGCCTGGAAGACTAACCTTTAATCCCAGGATACTCGCAGACAATCATAGAATCATACAGTATAGAACGAAGCCATTCAGTCCATTGTGCCTGTGCTGGCTCTTTTAACAGTTATTCAATTAGCCCCAAATACCCCATTGCCCGGCAATTTTTTTTCCTTCAAATATTTCTCCAATTCCCCTTTGAAAGTCACTATTAAATCTGCTTCCACCACCCTTTCAGGCAGTGCATTCCAGATCATAACAACTTGCTGCTTAAAAAAATTCTCTTCAAATCTCCTCTGGTTCTTTTGCCAATTCCCTTAAATTTGTGTCCACTTGTTACTGACCCCTCCCCCACCCCCACCCTCACCCCACCCCCCCGCCAGTGGAAACAGTTTCTCCTATTTACTTGATGAAAATCCTTCATAATTGAACACCTCTATAATAATCTCCCCTCAAATTTCTTTTCTCTGAGAAGAACAATCCCAGCTTCTCCAGTCTCTCCACGTAACTAAAGCGCCTTAAAGTTACACAATCTTATTGATAAACAAAGAGATCCTCATGTTGTTCAGAGCTTAAGTGTCATTTGATCAAAGGGAGCTTTGAAAATTGGGATCTGCTTATCAGTTTTACCCTTCTGATGAGAAGCATATGATGCTTTATGATATTTCGCAGTTGTAATGAAGTGTGCTTTGGAAAGGTTCCCAACTCTACCCATAAACACAAACTTATCTGTTCTCTCCAGACGTGCTGATACTAGTTGTGGTTGGGCATCACATGACCTCCTGTCTCCAACCACCTGGAGAATAGCTAAAATAGCTAAACAGCTATTTTTTCCTCCCTCTCCAGTACTTTTTATAATTAGTAACTAAAGTGTTTAAAGGAAATAAAAAGAAACACACAACTTTTTTCTCACCCCTTGACGTTTCTCTTGGGTTGCTTGGGAAAGTGACTAGGTTATTAATCTTTAATTCCTGGAGACTCCAGGACAATCCTGAAGGAATGGCAACCCGACCTGCTGTGTGCTTCCAACATTTTCTGTTTTTGTTTCTTACAGTCGCTATTGACTGTGAGCTAAAATGCCAGATTACCAGTTGATTTTAAAGCTGTGGTTATGCTTACTTGTGACACACATCCAAATATGTACCAAAGTGAGTGTCACTTTTTAATGAGGACACGTTTGCCCACACTTTATTAGCAGCACAGTGGCGCAGTGGTTAGCACTGCAGCCTCACAGCTCCAGGGACCCGGGTTCGATTCTGGGTACTGCCTGTGTGGAGTTTGCAAGTTCTCCCTGTGTCTGCGTGGGTTTTCTCCGGGTGCTCCGGTTTCCTCCCACAAGCCAAAAGACTTGCAGGTTGATAGGTAAATTGGCCATTATAAATTGTCACTAGTATAGGTAGGTGGTAGGGAAATATAGGGACAGGTGGGGATGTTTGGTAGGAATATGGGATTAGTGTAGGATTAGTATAAATGGGTGGTTGATGGTCGGCACAGACTCGGTGGGCCGAAGGGCCTGTTTCAGTGCTGTATCTCTAATCTAAAAAAAAACTTGCTTATGCTACTGTTGAGACTCAACTAATTGTGGGACTTGCTAGTGAATCATTACTGCTCCAGTAAGGTGTGTAACTACACTCTATTTGAGGTTTAAGCATTATTAATTGGTGCTGTGTTGTTTGCAAAGGAATAGAGTCATGGTTCCTGGCATGAAAACAAAGGTGTCAGAGCGGCGTTGCCGGCAGTGAGAACAAGTGCTCCCAAGGCTACTTTAATTCTGTTGCTGCTACCATATAGTACACTGGGAGCTGTGGATCCCCTTGGACAGAGCCGGCAGTTTAATAAGTGCATCACATTCCCAGTACCTGCAACACAATAAAAGAGGCCGCACGTTCTTGCAAATTGTTTTCCTAAGAAAGACAAAGTCTGTACAGTTTACCTTGTGTTGTGAACAATAGTGAGATCATTCATAATTTTTTTCCCTCTATTGGGATGAACTATTTTGTTATTCGCTTTCACAAAGCTCAGGGTTAGTTTGGAAGATGGATCACACTTATTTCTGAAGAGAACTTAATCATTTGTGAAATTTTAAATTGCATGGCAATGGCTATAAACAAATGTACTAATAAAGGCCAGCCAGTCGATTATACTATCTGGTTGCATATCTGACATAATGGAATCGTAAGCGTTTCAGCATAGAAGGATGCCATTTGATCCTGTGCTTATTTTATTTTAGTTTGTTTCTACTGTGCCTACCCACTGTTTTTTTCATGTTTGTGCTTGGGGCCAGGCTGCTCAGTTTTCTGTCCATTAACACCCTCTCTGGACTAATGCTTTGTTTTTCAGCACACCATTAACATACCGGTTGCCTTCGCTCCATGACCTTCTGGTCAGTTATTCTCTGTGACCTTGTCCTATCAACACTTTCTCTTTGGTTATCTCTTGCCCCACCCCCGCTTTACTTGCTTAAAATCTTTTGCATTTCTTATATCTGCCAGTTCTGAAAAAGGGTCACTGATCTGAAACGTTAACTCTGCTTCTCTCTCCACAGATGCTGCCAGACCTGCTGAGTTTTTCCAGCACTTTCTGTTTTTATTTCAGATTTCCAGCATTCGCAGTATTTTGCTTTTTATTGATAATCTGTAGACCTTACCTTGTCTATATGTGACTCCAGACCACAACAATGTGGTTGACTCTTAAATGCCCCCTAAAATAGCCTAGAAAGCCGCTCAGTTCAAGGAAATTCGAGACAGACAATAAATGCTGGCCTAGCCAGCGACGCCTGCAGCCCACAAAAATTTTTTAAAAAGGAGGCTGCCTAGCAGGCTAGCATCTCAATGCACACGTCAATCAGCATTCTGCAGGATGAGGTCATCATCTGACTACTCTACAGCAGAATGTGTCTGCAATCCCACCCTCTAGTGAGCTGGCACACAAACTATCCTTTCTCCCTAGCCTGGCTGCAGCCCACTCATGCCCAGTGCCTCAACATGTGCGGATTCAAACTCTATACTTGCCTCCAAGGTACATGCAGTTTCTTTATCTGAACTGGTGCCTGCAAGGGTTAGATCAAGTGACCCGGCCTCTTCATCAGTGCTGTGCTGTTGCTCTCCCTCTTCCTCCTGTGGCTGGGCAGGGGGTAGTTCTTGGGTGTCTGAAAGTAGGAGCTCAGACAGGGAATGTTAGGGAAGTGGGGTGGTGTGGGAAGCAAGAGACTATGATCACACCATCAGCAGCTTGCTCATCATGCCAGATAGCTGGATGAGGGTAAGCTGGGAGCTGAGAAGGGGCATAAGGCAGGAACATGTCATTATCATCAAGGTTCTCAGTGATGCCGGATGCCAATGGCTCCATCACAGCCAGCACCATGATGCTGAGAAGCATCTCCTCTGTAGGTCTCAGCAGATGCATTACGGCTTTGTTGCTGAGCAGCTCAGCTTTGCTCCCTTCTATTGTGTGCCATCTTGTGCTGCAAGTGATTGTTAGTACTGTGTTTGGGTGATATGCATGCCATATCTGAATAGCTGGAGGTATGGGGAGGCAGTGAGAGGTGGGTGTGAGGCTTGCATCATTGGGAGGTGCATGAGAGTGGAGTGGAGCATCTGAGCAAGAGTCCTGAGTGCCAGGGACTGCTGATGGCTGAGTGATGGGGGTGTGGTGCAGTGAGCAGCTGGTGGTGTGATGTGTAGGGGATGTCATGTGAAGATGCATTCACTGACCTTGACCATCCATGTGAGATCATTAGACTTCTTATGGCATTGCTGCCAGTCCTCAGGGCCAGACGCCAGAGTTAACCACTCTGGCCACCTGCTCCCACTCCCTTCTGAAGGTCACCTTTGCAGACCTCCTGGACCTCTGCAGAACCATGGTGCCTCTCCTCATACTCACCTCCACCAGTAATGCCTCCAGTGCTGCATCCATCACCCTGGAACCATCTCTCTGCTCTGGTGTTCTATTCTTCATGATTTAAACTCCAGCAACATTACTCAGCAATGCTTCCCTTTAAGAGGGAAAGCCTGCCTTTAAGAAGAGCAGTCTAGTGGCACCACGTGCTCTTAGCACAACAGTGTCCGGCCCCCCTGCTGAGCCCAGATGCAGCCAATGGCACAAAGGTAACACCACCAGCTTCTTCCTTCCTTACAATTTAGTATGTTTGGTGCGAGCACCAAGTTTGCGTACTGGCCACCTCCAAAGAAATCAGAGCAGGAAGGTCAGGAATCACATTCCCTGTGCCCAAAACATGGGGCAGATGAATTTTTAGCCCCTCATCTTTCCCACTTTATAACAGTGCCAACACTTCAATAAGTACTTTGTGATCGTCTTGAGGTTGTGAAATATATAAATGCAAGGCTTTCTCTTTTTCTGTCTTTCACATTTCAGTTCCTCCTGCTTGGAAAAGCGTGACTAATTGTGAGCAATACCATTGGAGCTGCATCAGTATGATGCACTTGCATGGATTTTATGTCCACCATACATCTCATGTCACAATTCTCAATCACATTTCATTATTGGCAAATCTATTCTGTGCAAATTTCTTGCAACTAATTTGGCTTATAATTCAATTTTTCCAGCATGTTTTTAAAGAAGAAAGAAAGAAAGCCATTTGAAATGTATAGAGAGACACCCCACCCCCCACCATGAAAAATATCTTAATGTTGGAATCATCATGACAGTAGTTCATGATTTAAAAACTAACTTTAATATTCACATTTTATAGAACGAACCTGCCACCCAAAGAGCAATTAAACTCAGGTTGACCTCAATTTCCCCATCACTGCTTGACCTCACCATGCACAATACCCTCGCAGCACACAATTAAACTCTGAGTGACTTTACCCTGTCGAATCTGCAGAATTCCTCCATCATGCAGTTAAACTGTGTGGACCTCAACTTGCACAATTTCCCCTGTCACGCAATTAAACCCCAACTGGCCTCACCCGCACAGTTCCCTTGTCAAAAAATAGGCTATTTTTACTTAACAACAATTTGACTTTGTGGTCTTACAGGTACACAGCTTCTATTAGCTGCAGAGTTATACATTGTGCAATACATGGTATACCACACCTATCCTTTAAATAGTGTATCCACCAACCTACTGTAAACAACACCATCTGCTAGCATAATATAAAATGTTTTACTTGTAAGAAAGAAAACAAAGAATTGCATTGATTTATAAAACTTCTTTCACAACTACAAAGACATTAAAAAGTATTCCACAGCCAATGAAGTACTTTGTTGAGGTGTAGTCGCTGTTGTAATGTAGGAAATGTACATATATAGCACATTCTTCTTCTTCTTTGGCCTCCTTGTTTCGAGAGACAATAGGTAAGCTCCTGGAGGTGGTCAGTGGTTTGTGAAGCAGCGCCTGGAGTGGCTATAAAGGCCAATTCTAGAGTGACAGACTCTTCCACAGGTGCTGCAGATAAAATTGGTTGTTGGGGCTGTTACACATTTGGATCTCCCCTTGCGCTTCTGTCTTTTTTCCTGCCAACTGCTAAGTCTCTTCGATTCGCCACACTTTAGCCCCGTCTTTATGGCTGCCCGCCAGCTCTGGCGATCACTGGCAACTGACTCCCACGCCTTGTGATCAATGTCACAGGACTTCATGTCACATTTTCTGACGTCTTTAAAGCGGAAACATGGACGGCCGGTGGGTCTGATACCAGTGACGAGTTCACTGTACAATGTGTCCTTGATAATAAAGCACGCCACATTTTACCCATGTGCATAGCATAAAAATCGTTTTAGATTTCCCATTGCCTAATCAAAAAACCCTTTAAGATTTACTTCACTGTCTCTGAACATGTTGCTCTCAACATTATTTGCATTTCTGCCTCCCTTTGGTATCTCGGACCTTTGTTTATCCAGGTAACATATGCCAAACACATTGCAAGTCTTGCAATCATGGTGAGCAACAATACGGGAGCTTTTCACATAAAAGTCACTTTCCAAATACTGCACTTTAGAACTCACACTTCAAATTTCAAAAGTACAAATCAAGGGAAAGTGAGTCCTTTCCCATTAATGTTTTTGACCTTGATAACCTACTCATCTAAAAGACAGGAGCCAGCTGTTAATTTAGAAAATGTATCTCAGGAATTTGTCTCTCATTGTCAAATTATTTACGAGCCAGAAAGGACAGTAACAATTTTGATTAAAGTGAAAGTTTGGTGATTGAAATTTGTAGT